>NW_019397667.1:44071-78705 GCF_000591075.1 Eurytemora carolleeae | reverse complement strand
ATGAAAAACTAAAAAATGCGTAAATTATTAATTTGTTTAAGCAACAGCTTTATAGTTATTTTGTAAAATAATGGTTGATGTTTAAACTTTTCATTCTTAAGTTAAAGAATGGAAAATGTTGGCAGTTTGTTTTAAAAACAAAAGTATGGAAAATTCCATATAAAATTCCTTTTAAGTATACTTGAGAATTTACAAAACTGAAAGCATAAAATTTAAGTAAATTTCATTTTAAATGTTCTTGTCTGTATTGCTCACTGTAAAGATCTAAATCGTTAACAAAAGTTAATTTAATTAACTTAAAGATAAAGAGAAACAAATAATTGTTTCGTTAGTGTAGAAAAATGTTGACAAACGGTTAAAAATAAGTCTATACATGCTCAGCCCTATTTGTTTACATTTGTATCCTGAAAAAGGAAAATTGACACTTAAGTGATCCTTTATGCAATTACCATACATAGCCGATCACTCCCTTTAATGATCCTTATTCAGAAAAGTTTAATTTTCATTCCAAACTATTTTTTTTTAAACGGTTATATTCGTTAACAATTTATTATTCTATGATATTGATATTTCAGGCTGAATTAAAGGTTGTTCCCTGCTTAATGAATGAAACTGAAGATACCTCGGTAAAGTTAACACCGATATATATAGAAACTAGGGTTTCAGGGCGCTTCGCGTCCATCTTCTATTTCAATTATTAATATTTTCTCTTTTTCTTCATTAATAACAATGAAAAAATAAAAGTTCGGGCATTCTAAAATATTATTTCGTGGATTTTAAAATTTATATAAAAGATAGAATTTTGTTGAAGGCAAAAATTTTTTAATTTTGATAATACCCATAAACACACCCATAAACCCATAAACCCATAAACCGTCCCTGGGGTCATATGAGGTTTCACAAAAATATTGGGCCTTATCAGTTCAGTTGTTGGGACGTTTTTTGGACACAAACAGAAGAACAAACAAACAAACAGAAAGACAGACAAGCAAAGTATGTATATAGATGGATTATTTTCATTTTTCTGAAAAACTAACTGATCATTTTGTTAACAATGTAGAAAAAACCATTGTTTTTAAAAAGAATCTGTTGTTAAAATTAAAAACTGAGTATTAATATTTTTTTACATTATTTCATTAACGAAGGAAGGTCATTTTTAATTTTTAACAATTGTTTACAACAAAAAACAACCCTTTGCTGACAATTTAAAATTTAAAATTATAAACTGTATACAAAAACATAAATGCATAGGTTAACAAATTAAATTGGAATTCTATAGATATTGCATTTAATATGTAACAACTATTAAACTAATAGTATTATTAATAGTATTAAATAATAGTATTATTTATAGTACTTTTGATTACTTATTGAATTAATTAATATAGTATTTANTTTTTTGGACACAAACAGAAGAACAAACAAACAAACAGAAAGACAGACAAGCAAAGTATGTATATAGATGGATTATTTTATTTATCAATACTATTAATTTAATATGTAACAACAATTAAACTTATAGTATTATTATAGTATTATTAATGGTATTAAATAATAGTATTGATTAATAGTACTAATTAATAGTATTATTTATTGAATTAATTAATAGTATTTATCAATACTATTAATTTAATATTATTAGTTAATGTAATTTTACATCGTTGGATTGGGATTTTATGAAAATATAAAATATTTTTGCATTGGAATTCTATAATTTTTATATATTCTTATTGAGATTCCTTATACATTACTTTATTAATTTGAGATTCTTATAAATTTGATGGCTCGTTTTTATTTACAGGATACATTCATGTGCACACTTAAAGGAGACGGGGACACATGTGAAGGTAAAGTAGATAATCGATTATATAAATGAATTGAGAAATAAGTAAATAAATGAATTGAGAAATAAGTAAATAAATGAATTAATAAATAAAAAAGATAGATAAAGAGGTAAAAGTATGAAAAAATTAATGAATAAATAAAAAAAAGTAATTGAATGAATAGATTATTAAAAAATTAACTATTAGATAAATAAATAAAGAACTGAATGGATAAATTCCCCTCCATAAAAACATAAAATTTATGAATTTCGTCTATTTTAAAGGTTTTGTTATATTTCGTATTAAAAGGTTTCTTAAATATCCCTGATTATAAATGTCTTCTAATTTGTTATGTAATGCAATTGTATACAATGGATCTGTGGAAAATATCGCATATTCTAGCATTTAATAGATCTCTGTACTTTCTTAACTCTGTAAATGAGGTTTTTGATTCAGGCGATTCTGGGGGACCCGTGTTTTTTCAGCAGGAGGGGCAGTTCATACAGGTACACTAATACAACACAGTCCAGTACAGTGCAGTACAGTACAGTACAGAACAGTACGGTTCTGATGAAGAGCTTTAGCTGATAAGTACATATTTGATGAAGGTGCTCTGAGCTGTTTATAAACTGTAACTGATAAAAAAAAAACTAGTAAAAAAGAAATAATCAATAAATGCTGATTAATAATTTTAGATTACCTTGTTAAGGTCGGAGTGATTAGCAGTCGAAATAGCAATATTTGTGGAGAAGGAACAGGGTTTAGCACTGATCTTAAACTGCTAGGAATATCATTATTTTCACTGAAATCATTCTATGAACTATTCAGAAGAATAGTAGCACCTAAATCAAACATACAATAAATGTCAAAACGCCTTTACTTTACATTTATACATTTAAAAAAGCATGACATTTTCCTCTGTAAAATGTTCATTTTATTGTTCTATGTATAGTTAATTTCATGAATTGTTTAGGAATTTTCATGGTTTCACAGAAATTGTGGATTATCAAAATTATGTTTAAAATCAAATCTACAAATTTAAAAGTTTATTTGAACATTTTGAAATGAAGTTTTGTACTTTAGGCATTTTGAATTATAGGTGTGTTGAATCTATTTTGAATTATAGGTGTGTTGAATCTATTTTGTATTATAGGTGTGTTGAATCTATTTTGAATTATAGGTGTGTTGAATCTATTTTGTATTATAGGTGTGTTGAATCTATTTTGTATCCATTTGATTTTTCTAATTTATTTTTTAAAACTCAAAATAAAACAAATTGTTTTATATAATGATAGGAGATTGGGTGAGAGAAAACATGGAGGGCAAGGTAAAAAAACCTTATAAAATCAATTAATTTTACTACCGTCTTTGACCAACATGGAGGGGGGCAAAGTTTGAACTGTAAATTCAGAATATTTAGCCTCTTGGATATCAGGAAAAAGTTGCACAAGTATAAGCTAAGATACTTTAAAGGTACATATACAGTCCAATCACCTTGAAATTGCTTACTTAAGTACTTATAATTGCTTACTTAAGTACTTATAATTGCTTACTTAAGTACTACTTTATCTCTCCTTCAAACAAAACTCTGTGAACTTAAAAGGGAAAATTAGGTTACAGTACTGCAATAACAAATATTTTTTTAAGGGGGGGGGGGGCTCCTTTCAAATTTCTAAGAAGCAAACTATTTTTGTCCTGTTCTTCAGTCTTCACGCTTTAGTTTAAGATTTGAAAAGGGTGATAGCTCTAAGTTCTAGGGGGTGTGCTACGCCCCCCCCCCCTTCACATGCCCACCCGTATACGCCCTTGCTAAAATTTAGCTGGAAAATGTTCTTTTGATATGAAATTGGTCTAATATTTTCAGTTTATGCCTGACGGAGGTGGTTTCAATTTGCCAATTTTTTGCCCCTCATATGGTGCAAGAAATGGACAAATTTTCCTAATCTATATATATGAAGTTGTAATCTCTGTTTGTCTGTTTGTTTTTTCTGATCATAAATCTGGAACCCCTTGACTAATTTGCCTCAAATTTTGATTGTGGAACTCAGGAGACCTGCGGGAATGTTCTTAGCTAGAATTTGAGATTCTAAGTTAAGAGGTTCAAATTTTATATTGAAAAGTAAGTTTCTCGGTAAAAATCGTCTAGGTGCGGGTAAACAGCGGGAGTAACTATGAGTGCCCTGTGAAACGTTGGCTTCCCAAGCTAGTATATATATATATGTTTGAAAAACTGTAAGGTTCAAAGTTTGATCATTAAATATTGAGTTCCATTGTTAAATTAAAGCAATATTTGAATCAAAAGTTTTTTGGTTTCTTGTATTTATGTCTGAAATCTCTAAAGGGGTTTCAGATATTTTTTTACATTCTTCAATCAGCTTCCTCGCTCCCTTCCCTCCTCTGTTTAAGGATTTAAACAAAACTAGCAGAGACAGAGTTAGGTTAACAATCACTTTTTCTTTTTTAGTTTGACACCTGGATTTCAGTAGGAGCAGATGATACACAAGTTGATCAACAGAATGTGGAAGGAAGTGTATTATGAAAAAAAATTTATCTATAATCAAAGAAAAGACTTTTATTACCCTCCTCGTCTTTTAAGAGAGTGCTATATTGCAGAACTACTGTGATCCCAGCAAAATGGTCTCTCAACCATCTCTGAGTCTCAAAACGTCTCTAAGCCATTCTAGCTTGCCGTCCCGCTTTCTGATCTCAAATAAATAAAATTTGGTGTAGACAGAATGGCAGAGATTTGGAGACGTTCAGGGACTTGGGAGGCTTAAAGATGATTTTCCATAATTGGTGTTAATCCTGCAAATTAGGAGGTTGGAGACTCCTCTCTCAGTTAAACTTCAAATCTTTGATTTAGGTCTAGTTAAAATGTTACATAAAACACACTTTTAAACAGGGCGGAAAAAATGTAAAAGAACTGAAGGAGGAACTTCTCCTGTGAATGAAAAAAAACAGAACAAGGGAGAAGTTACTAATAGTGAACTGGCCAATGATGATATTATTGTTAGTAATCAAGGCCAAGTTACTAGTAGTGGTTGGAAATACAATGAGTATTCAACCACAAGTAAGGTTTTGGACTCTACTCCTACAGTTCCAAGTAGTGGGTGGGAACACATTGAGTCATTAGATTCTACTACTTCGGATTTAATTAACATTGAGAAAGGGGAGACTGAAAAGGAGAGGGAGGAGAAGAAGAAGAATGAGGAGAAGGGGAAGAAGGAGAAAAGGACGAAAGAGGAGGACAAGAAGAAGGAAGAAGTGGAAAAAAAGAAGGAGAAGGAGGAGGAGAAGAAGAAGGAGGATAAAGAGGAGGAGATGAAGAAGGAGGAGAAGAAGAAGAAGGAGGAAGAGGAGGAGAAGAATATTGAGGAGGAAAAGAAGAAGGAGGAGGAGGAGGAGGAGAAGAATATGGAGGAGGAAAAGAAGAAGGAGGAGGAGGATAAGGAACCAATTCGAGGGGAAGTAGATGATAATGATAATAGTGGTTTTTATGATGACCAGTATTCAGAGTCAAATAGTGATTCAGATGATTATGATGAAAAGAAGAAGAAAAGTGAAGAAAAGGTGGTGGGAGCAGGAAAAACAGATGATGATAATACTGATGATAATGCTGGTTTTTATGAAGATCAGTATTCAGAGTCGAATAATGATGATGATGATGATGGTGAGGAAGGAGAGAAGAAAGTGGGGGAAGAGAATGGAAAAGATTATGACGATGATTCATACGATAATCATGATGATAATGATAAGAGGGAGAAGGAGAAGGGAGATGGGGAGGAAGAAAACGAAAAAAAGAAAGCGGATGAGGATAAGAATAAGGAGGAGGTGGAAAAGGAAGCAGAGAAGAAGAAGGAGGAGAGTAATAACAATGAGCAGGAGAAGCCAGAGGAGGTGGAAGCAATTGGGGGAGAGGCAGATAGTGATGATAATATTGGTTTTTATGATGATCAGTATTCAGAGTCAAATAATGATTCAGATGATAATGATGATGATGATGATGATGAGGAAGGAGAGAAGGAGGTGGGGGAAGAGAATGGAAAAGATTATGATTCATACGATAATCATGATGGTAATGATAAGAGGGAGAAGGAGAATGGAGATGGGGAGGAAGAAAATGAAAAGAAGAAAGGGGATGAGGATAAGAATAAGGAGGAGGTGAAAAAGGAGGCAGAGAAGGTGGAAGCGATTGGGGGAGAGGCAGATGATGATGATAATATTGGTTTTTATGATGATCAGTATTCAGAGTCAAATAACGATTCAGCTGAGATGAGTGAAGACGAGGTGGTGGTAACAAGGGAAAAAGAGGAGGAGGTTTCAAAAAATCATAATGATGAGGAAAAGGAGAAGGAAGATGAGGAAGAGGAGAAGGAAGAGAAAAAGGAAAAGAAAGAGGAAGAGGAAGAGAAAAAGGAGAAGGAAGAGGACAAAGAGAAAAAAGAGGACAAGGAAAAGGAAGAGGAAGAGGAGAAGAATGAGAAAAAGGAAGAGCAGAAGAAAAAGGAAGAGCAGAAGAAAAAAGAAGAGCAGAAGAAAAAGGAAGAGCAAAAAAAAAAGGAAGAGGAAGAGGAGAAGAATGAGGAAAAGGAAAAGCAAAAGAAAGAGGAAGAGAAAAAGGAGAAGAAAGAGGATAAGGAGGAAGAGAATAATGAAAATAATCCCATAAATGGTAATACTGATGATAATGGAGAAGATAAGGATGATCCAGTTCCTAGCAGTCGTTGGAAGCGCACGGAGTATTACCCCTGGATTAAAGATTTAGGTTCTTCAGATCCGAAAAAGGATGTCGAAACTATTGATGGAAAGTTTTCTGAGACTAGAAGAGAAGAAGTACTAATTGATGTCAATAACGGGTTTATGAATATTCTTAGAAAAATTGAAAAAACCCAAAATCTTGTGAATCAGACTGATTTCTAATTATTTTCCAGTAACATACAGGACACAGGAAGTTTCAATTAATATAGAATAATAACATTGAGATAGTTTTTATTTTCTGATCCCCAGAACATTCTGTGTGAATTTCTTCTTAGCTTTCTAAATGTAGAGGAATGTTATTTGAGGCCCATTTTAAAGGGAACAAATTTTGCTTTAAAGTGTTTGTGACATTTGGTCGATTAAATTTTTTATTTATGATTGTACACATTCAGTGGAGTACAACAAATGTTCCTTCTCCAATCCAACTGTGCAGTGTACACTGTACATCATCTACATTCATAGTGCATCTGTATAATTTGTGATGACCAATGTTGACCAATGTAATTTTCCAAGCTTACTACATATTCTGTTTTGAAATAAATATGTCGAATTTACTTGAATGAATTAAAGATAGGTTTCCTTACAGAAACATTTCTGAAGCTTTTAAGAATGTTGACCCATTAAAATTTCAGGTAATTAACAGTGGAACCTTTCTCTATCAAGTCCTGTTTAAATCTACCTCCTAGATGTTCTCAGGTCTAGGTGTGAATGTGATTTGATGGAAGTTAAGAGAACAATGCTACAGATCAATTCTAAATGAAATAATTGACCCGTTAATTTTTTTCAGAATGCCACACACAAAGCTCTGTGCGTATCATCTATGGGGTATATTTTTTTGAAAATCATCACTACCTTCTTATTCCTACCTTCTACCCTGTATTATTAATGAAAATACAAAGAACAATGCGTTTCATATTATTCTACTAATTGGTGAAGCAGTCTATTTTGCCTTACAGTTATATCACCTGCATGTGCGAAGTGGTCGATAACAACTGCTCAAAAAAGCTGCCAAAAATTTTACTAAAACAATAATTTTATCCAATGAAATGTAAATTATATAAAATGTAACTACTTTAAACATATTTTTTTAAACAAAAATCTTGAAAATGTTCACTCCGTAAAAAATAAAGCGGGTCTTATATTTTTGTCTAATTTTTGCGTTTCTTCTCAATACCTATCAAGATCTACACTGAATAAAAACAAAAACAAGCACAAATATGCTTGAACTTGGTTTCTGGGTTCACAAGTTACGCAAAACTTTTAAAAAAAAAAATAATTTGTAAACAAATAAGGGGTTAAAGGGTGACTACAGTGAGTGGTCGATATCGACCACTTTGTACATAGACGGTTAAAAACATGGAATGGAAAAACAGGAAAGGACAGGACGGGACAGACAGGACAGGACAGACAGGACGGGACGGACAGGACGGGACAGGACACCAAAAGAATTCACTTCTTAAAAATGTTCATAAACATTTTTATCTTTAAATTTAAAAAACAAAGTTTGAGTTTAAAATATTTATTCAGGTGTTTAAAAATGTAATAAGTGTTAAATTTGTATTCTTTTTTTAAACATTTATAAAGATCAAAATCTTATTATTTTTTATAATTATTTGTGTTTCAGTATTGTAAACTGTTTTGAAATTTTAGCTCTAAGATTTAGTTTTATGTTAATATGAATATTTCCTACTATATTTAAGTGTCATGTTACGATAAGTATAATATATAATAAAACAGCTTAGTACAATAATGATGCAGAGAGGGGAAATCATTTTGACATTACTTATCCTCTATCATCTGGTGATTTTTTTAATCTAAAGAGACTGTTCGCATAATTTCAAGTGATACTCGATTTAAAAAGTCAAATGTTTGATTATTTTTAATTTCAGTTTTTATTTATTAACCTATATAATAATAAGTGATTATCTATATTTGTAGTGATTAAAGTGTGTACATTTCACATCAGGAATTTACTATTTATAAGGAATTCAACACTATGAAATCCTAAAACAGGGATTTTTTCTAATTTGTTAAATTAATTTGAGCTGCGTCTCAAATCAAACAAAAGCAGGTGTCTCAAATCTAACAAAATCAGGTTTCAATTGAGCACCAGCTCAAATCTTGAAACATTTTATACAATTTAAGTGGAACCAATTATTTTTGAGCTGAATCTCAAATTTAAGCTGCAGCTCAAATTCTTTTAATTCGGCTTAGAGACAGCTAAAAAAAATTATATCTACAATGGGACTCATAATGAGTATGAATGATTGCTTTGCTTTGAAGTTTGTTTGTTTGTATCCAATTAACATGAAAACGGCTTAACTGTACAAGCCAAGATATTTTTTTGGCGGGTCAGAATTTAAAAGTTTGCCTTAAAAAAATCGGGTTTTTTTAAATCCAAAATAATTAATCAATCTGAGAAACTTTTGTTGTTCTTGTTTGATAATTTAAAAAGAGTAAATGCTGCAGATAGAGCAACAATTAAAAGTTAAAGTTGAAGAAGGCTTTTTCTATATCACTTCAAACTTGACACTTCTTTCATTTCCATTACCTGCCTTCTTTTTACAATTGATGAATCTTTTAATTGTGTATTGATTTTTAGTTGCGGCATTTAACATGTAAGCACGGCTCTATCTTTTCAGTGGACAATTGCAGAACCTTGATAAGTTTAAATATCTAGACGATTCTCGTTATTGCACTGAAACCCACCCAAAACTCTGAAGAAGATGATTGTGTTCCTGAAGATATCGAGGTTTGATTTAGTTTTATTTAGTACTAAGAATTCTTTTTTCATCTATGAAACAAAAACAATTACACATCACTATTACCAAATAAATTATCAAGTACAAAAGATGGCAACAGAGAAATGGATCAATTATACATTTCATCACAAGTGTCAAATATAACATGGAAAACGAAATTTTCTCACATAAGTTGCCATGTTTTCCAAGATTAAATAAAAAAGTGTAAAAACAGAAAATGAAGAAGTACTTATCTTGTACTTTTTTCATTGCAAGATAAGCACTTTATTCTAAAATTATCACTATTATAAATAATTTTGTCGGACACAATAACTAAGTTGACAGCTGTAATGAGAGTATACAAATTCTACGTTGCCATCTATTGTACTAGAATCTATTGATTATAACTAAATGCCTTCAGAAAGAGCAAATCAGAATTTTGAAAAAGTAGGTGTTTTGACATTATTTGATTTGAAAATAACTGAAATCTGGATTTCTTAATAATTATCGCAATTATAAGGGTAAAGAAAGGATGCAATCCACATTTTACAATACACATTATATTTATCAAATCTCTAGACTCAAATAGAAAACTTCAGCATTTTAAAATAATTATCCTAAATGACACAGTCATACACAGTCATTTTAACGGGTTTTCCGCCATGTTTGACCCTTGTAGACCATTTTTGGCTCATTTTTTTGACTCGGTCAATTTCCTAAAGTCGTTATAGTTTTGGAAATCATATGAACAACATTGATACACAAGAAAATCATTTTAATTTACTCAATTTACAATTCCTTAAAAACTGTGTTGCAAATATGGGAAATTTTTTCAGGGGCAGCCTAAGCTACCACCTATTTTTCCCTACGTCCAATATTTTTGTGACCTGCTTGAGTTTTCATTGACAAAAAAGTAATTTTTGTTTTATTTTTAGAAAGTTGGAGATGATTATGCAGACTATATAGTTAATGGGCAGGAGGTCAATCAGGGGAAATATCCTTGGTAAATAAGATATAAATGAAATAAAGGGATTGTGAGCATAATTTCAAGTGACCTGCCATGCACAGATGGCAATGACCAATTTAATTTTTAACATTTTTTTATTTTTTTATTAACAGTATGTATAAATTAAAAAGCAATTAAACAGGGTGCTCACACTTAATTTTCTGCACTACTTTTGCGCTTGTTTTCTTATGTTTTTTTTCCTGTGCTTCAATTTTCTATCATGTTCTTGGTTACATTTTGAAAGAGAAGTTTTTTGGACGTTCCGATAACCACCAATATGTTTTCAGTTCTGGAATTTTGTTGGACACTCTCTTCTTACACTCTATATGTATTTTATTTGGCAGACTAGGCATGTCTTGGTTTAATATTTCATTTTCCTTATTGCATTTACAGCTGATCGGACTGTTTCGAATCAGAAGGGGTGGAAAGGGGTTAGGCAGGTGTAGGTTTCTGCAATTGTATTTATGCTAAATCTCAAATCTAGCCCTACCAGTATGCATTTTTTTGTAGTACTTTATCTTCTTTATTTTTTGGATCTTTTTACTTCAAGGTATGGATAATTTAGAGGAGTTGGAAGTTTGGAAAAAAAAGTCTTTTTGTTCTTCGATTTAAAGTCAATTTTAACTTGTGTGGAATTGATGAACTCATATTGTTTTGCACCACATTATGCAGATGAGGATACTAATATTCTTTTTATACCCAACTCTGGATAAGATCTTCAATAGCAATCAATTCTTACCAGCAGGGTAATTTCTAGTTCCATTTTCAAGAGCAGAAAAGGGAAAAAACGGTATCAGCATGATACTTCTTCCCTGATTTTTGAGATATATGCCAGAGAAAAGCTGAGGTTGAAGTTTCACTATTCATTTTCTTTATTCCTTTATCTTGACTGCATTCCACTCAGCCCTTAAACTTCTTCAAATCCTTGGACCGCTTTCATGCCTGCTCCCAGCTCTGTTTCATGGAGAAGGAACTTGGGAGGACCTCTTCTATGAGCGAGTAGCATATGACTGACACTTAAAACCTTAAAAACTTAGAACAAGACAGCTGTAAAGAACCTGACTCTCCTAAAGTCAGCAGAAACTTTAAGGATATCATTGTAAATCGGGCATTGCCATCTTGGCATCGCGGTCATTTGAAATTACGCTTACAGTCCCTTCAACAGAATCAATTTAGTGTACAGGCCAAAGAGACACTTTCCTGAATCTTTTAAAACCATAATAACTTTTGGGAATTCGGGCGTATCTTTCTTGACCCAATTTGGCATAGAATTGATAGGATTGATTTGGACTGGTGAAGGCCTAACCAAACTTTTGCCCATTTTCTTAAAGGGAGTGACCAGCAATATATGGTGGTTGAACTGAGATTGCAGTATTGTAGAGAAAATGTTTAGAATTTATTTGAGACATATAAAGCGTTTCCACAATGTATAATTACTGAGCTTGAGTGCAAAGGCGACGTTCAAAATCATGAATTTGGATGGGTACGTTTTCAGAATCGTTTTTTTAAATCAATAAAAAACGACGTCAAAAAATATAGTAAAAATTCTATAGTAAACTAATTAGATGTTTAGGAGCATACTTCTCTAAAGATATTCATCAATAAATCAAAGTTAAAATTATTTATTTCCTTGTTCATCATTATATTATTATCATAGATTTATTTCGTACACAAAGGTAAAATGGTACAAAATGATAAGACAAAAACAAGAATAAAGTATAATATATAAATATAGTTTCTAGTCGGAACATAAAAAGTTGATCATGGTTGCGATCTAATTATCATCAAAGTTGTTTAGAACAAAATTATCTTCTTTAACTTTAATTCATGAAGAATGAGTAATTTCCACTCTTGGTCTAAGAATTTCTTATTTTCTAAGAATTTGTTCGCAGATTTCGTCAAATGTTTCATATGTTGTCTTTTCAATAAAATTTCCAGAAAATCTGCAGAAAATCTTTGTGAATAATGAGAGATTATAGAAACTAATAATGAAATAAAATTACTTATTTTTGAGAAAAAGAGTTAATTTTTATTTTCTCAACCTGTTTCCTGATTAGTTTACTGTAGAATTTTGTTACATGTTTTGCCGTCATTATTTAATAATTTAAAAAAATCGATTCTCAAAACCTACCCACCCAATTTGATGATTTTAAATGTCAACTTTGCGCTCAAACTCAGTGATTATAGATCTTTAAAACATTTTGTATGTCTCAAATTAATCTAAAAAATTTCTCTACAATACTGCAGTCTCAGTTCAACCATAATACATTGCCGGTCACTCCCTTTAAGAATTATAAACTATTAAATGTTTTGGAAATTAACAGCTGAACCTTTCTGAATTTAGAAAAAATCTGCCTCCTAAATGCTTTAAAGTTCTGTGTGTGACCTGTTAAACAAAGTCAATGTAACGACTATATCGGATCATTTCCAAATAGAAAATTTTGTGAGTTTAAATTTACTTGAAAATCCAGTAAGAAAAGTTTTGCTGTTAATTTCTTGTAAATAATACGTAAAGGCTTCTGGAAAGGCCTTTACGGGTCCAAATTGATCGAGGAAAAAATGGAAACCCTTCAGAGAACTTGTAGCTCCTATTAGAGGTACATAATACACATATCCTAAAGATTATACTTTTGAAAATGCTTCCCACTACCATAAGTTTGAATAAAAAAGCTCTCAAATTAATGTACTTAATAGGATGGTTTACATAAGTTACTCAACAGAGGATGGAGAAGATGGGGGAACCTGTGGTGCATCAGTAATCTCAAAGTAAGAATTTCTGGAAACATTCTCACACTTCCTTGTTATATAGGGTTTCTAATTTTTTACGGATCAATTTGAATTTATGAATTCCTGAATTTCCTGGGCCCTCAATCTAAAAATTTTGGAAAAATACTAATCAGGTATAAGCTAATTTATGGTTTGGGCTTTTGAGTTTAGGTTGCATCAAATTTTCCACAAAGTCGAATTCATAAAACCAGTTTATTAATGTATTTGGCGGATTTTCACGGTTGAAATTGGCGCATTTTGGGTTTTGATGAAAACAAGACTCAGCATTGAGCCTTATTTTGCGCTAAAACCAACCAAGGTCGGTTTTATTTTCATTGAGCTTAACTTCTTAAGTTGAGCCTAAGATCTTGAACCTGTCAATTACATGACACAAGCTGTCGTCAGAGTTGGGTCTAATGATTGGGTCTTAAAGCCATGGGTTTAAGTCATTAAGACTCAAGCTGAAGCTTTTAAATTGTAGGCTCAGTAGAATATCAAACCGTTTTTACCTTATGGAAACCAAAATAAGAATACATCTACCTCCTAAATGCTTCTAAATATAAATATTTATATTGATCAGATGCTACAAAGAGCTAGGTGTGACATGCTGAAAAAAGTTTACAAGACAATTATTCAAGATCAATTCCATATGGAATTCTCCTCCCCCAAACTTTTTCCAGCATTTTATACCTTTCTCTGTGTAACATCTAGGGGATAGATTCTTTTGAAAATGGGTTAAGAAAGGTTTCACCTTTAATTGTTCTAAAAGTTTTGAATCTTCATCCTGTAGTCTGTTTTTTCTCTGAAAAGAACAATCTTAACTTTGGGTACCTCTTCATTTACTTCAGAGGTTATACGCCCTCATTGGTTATAGGGATTTTATTGAAAGAAGTATTTACAGGGCTCGCAATTGCGTGCAAGTAAAATCCGCTTGCGTTGAAAACCCTAGTCGTTCATGAACGATGAATGATGAATGATGAATGATGAACGATGAACAATGAACTATGAACAATGAACAATGAACGATGAATGATGAATGATGAATGATGAATGATGAACTATGAACAATGAACTATGAACAATGAACAATGAACGATGAATGATGAATGATGAATGATGAACTATGAACAATGAACAATGAACGATGAACGATGAATGATGAACAATGAACGAAATGAAAAAAAGCTGAATGCCCCCATCTCTAGTTTAAAGACGGGTACTTATCTCTTAAACCTTTTTTAAAGGCAAACCCTTAATTTTTGGCTGAAAAAAAATTAGTGTTGTGTTTTTTGTAATTTAAAAAAAAAAAGTTTTTAGGAATGTCGTGCTGACCGCAGCCCATTGTGTTTTCCTTGACGTAATTATTGAGGTAAACCAACAAGATTTTAGAACAAAAAGAGCTAAATTGATAAGAAGAGAATGCAATTTTAGGACAAAGAGCTAAATTGAGAAGAAGAGAATGCAATTTTAGAACAAAGATCTAAATTGAGAAGAAGAGAATGCAATTTTAGAACAAAGAGCTAAATTGAGAAGAAGAGAATGCAATTTTAGAACAAAGAGCTAAATTGAGAAGAAGAGAATGCAATTTTAGTTTATTTTCCTTGAGCAAGAAGTGCCATTATATCCTTGATAAAATCTTAGATATCTAACAAAAGTTTAAAATGAGTTTTAAGTGCTAGGGCACATTTTTACGCAACTTAAATGCTTTACATGAAATAATACTTTTACTCACAGGGGTCGACGTTCATATCAATACATTGAAGACAACTTTTCCCTTTAAGTTTTGATTTGTCACAAGCTTTTTTGAAATGACAAGTTGGAAATTAAGTAAAGAGAATTTGCACCTACTACTCTTTGTTTCCATGTTTATGTGATTCTATCCATGGTATTTGAAAACTTGATAGATATCAAAATTGAAATCAAAAGTCGTCTTGTATTGATATATACGAAAAGAATTTAACAAATCACCAATTTTGGAACATTTAGGTGGTTATAGGAAGTGTTAAGATAAAAAATGGTCTAAAGCATACTGTCAGTAAGAAGCTTATACACCCAGGTAGGACACAGTATAATACAGCAAAGTACAACTTTGTTTAGTACATTAGAGTACAACAGACAATACAGCTTTGTTCAGTACATTAGAGTACAACAGTTCAATACAGCTCAATTCAGTACATTACAGTACAACAGTACAATATAGCTTAATTCAGTACATTATAGTGCAACAGTACAATACAGCTTAATTCATTTCATTACATTACAACAGTACAATACAGCTTAATTCAGTACATTACAGTACAACAGTACAATACAGCTTAATTCAGTACATTACATTACAACAGTACAATACAGCTTTGTATCAGTACATTACATTGCAGTGCAACAGTACATTACAGTACAACTATCCGATACAGCCTAATTCAGCGCATAACAATACAAAGCAAAATACAGCTTAATTCAGTACATTTCAGTACAACAGTGCAAAACAGCTTAATACATTACATTACAGTACAACAATACAATGCAGCTAAATTCAGTACAATACAGTACAACAGTACAATACAGCTTAATTCAGTACATTACAGTAAAAAAGTACAATACAGCTTTATTCAGTAAATTACGGTACAACAGTGCACTATAGCTTAATTCAGTACATTACAGTACAACAGTACAATACAGCTTTATTCAATACATTACTGGACAGCTGTACACTACAGCTTAATTCAGTACATTATAGTACAACAGTACAATCCAGCTTAATTCATTACATTACATTACAACAGTACAATACAACATTAAGTACAGTACATCAGTAAAGGAAAGTGCAACAGCACAGTACAGTGCAACAGTTCAGTACAGTTGTTTCGCATTGGAATCTGGCCGCTTAAAATATCCTACAGTATCGACCATGATCTGCTACAGGGTTAGGATTGGAACCGGGACAAAATCTCGAATCTCTACAGAAAGAAAACACTCAAAGACTTGTTCTACAGGTTCAATCTGTAAAAGATAGCCCAAATTAATTTATTATAATCATAAAATACAATATGCAGAAAATAAAATTATAGACAAAATGACCACAAGAAAAATAAAATCTATGATAACTTAGAAATACGTGAAAATTCTTACATGGATACATTCGTCCATTAAATCCAAAATAAAGAGAACAAGGAATGACACTCAATTCTATAAAAATCACGTAGTAATGTTTAATCAATACCTTAATACGCCGTTCACAGATCACAACAAACAATTCTATTTGTATCAAAACCATTGGTACTAGAATAGGGTATTGCAACGAGGGTCGCGCACGAATAAAAGGTCGATACGGTATGGGGAAGATCTGTACATGTCTGACGTCACTGATTAAAACTATCGGTGGAGAATTCCCAGTCCACCAAAGAAATGCCAATCACAATTATGCGTATACTAGCCTACAACAGTTCTTATCCCAAGACAGTTCTAGGATCAGTGCCCTATCCTCTGTGCCCTGTACCAGGTTATGACGTAGGCAAGGTACAGAAGCTAGAATCACTAGAATTGTATGACTACCTTACCCTATTCCATGGAATTGCAACTGAATACACAAAGGTTTTAAAGGTTGTAAATCGGGTATTGCACTCTTTGCATAAATGGTCCCTTGGAAACATTTTAACCGATTATATAAGCCAATGGCGACAAGTTGGGAAATAGGGTCCCTTTGAAACATTTAACCGATTATATAAGCCAATGGCAGCATGTTGGATATAGGGTCCCTTGGAAACATTTTAACCGATTGTGTAAGCCAATGGCGACATGCTGTGTAAATAGGTTCTCTTGGAAACCTATTAACCGATTATATAAGCCAATGGCGACATGTTGAGTAAATAATTCTTGACTTTTTATGTTCGACATCGGTTGGTCGGAGACTAAATGTTTGCAGGGTCTCTTGAAATTACACTAACATTACCTTTAATCAAGCATAATATTGGACAGAATCCAGTATATAAAACAAAAGTTACATTTAGAACAGCCTGTCTAATATTTGAAACCTACATGAGCATACTTTATCTGTATGTTTAGAAAGTAATGTATGCAAAATATGTGCAGAAATTTTGCTATGCGCAAATGTGTATACGCAAGACTTTCAAACAAGCTTAAAAAAGATTTTGTCTTGTCTGTCTGACGGGTTAAAGTACAATTTTATCTTTAAAATACCAAGATAAAAGTTTCTTACATCATCGCCAGTATTTTTATTTTACATTTTTCTCTATAGTTTGAAATCCATCTTGTTTAGTCACAAGATGAAGATCAAACCGATAGCAATTATAGAACCAAGGGACAAGGTTGGGCATTTAGAACATTCATATTCATATTTGCCATTTTCAATTTTAAGCTTTCATTTTTTATTTATCTTATCAAGTGAGGCAACCAATTGTTGCACAGCTTTTACCCAACACTTTATTAATGTTTTTTTTCCCACAATCTTGTTAAACTTTTCATTTTAGCAAGGCACTAGGGATACAATAAATATAAAGGGAATATTACATTGTCAAGGCTTCTCAAGACCTAAAGCATGACAAGAGTAGCGAGGGATGATTAGGGACCCAAGATCGAGGGAAGCCAAGGCAATGTAATATTCACTCCAATATTTATTACATCCTTGTTTCTTCACATGTATAAAGTGATATGTAATTTTTACACTTTCAAACAAATTTTATGAAGATTTTTCCCCTTCTAAACAAAATATAACATCAATTAATTAGATTGCATCTCTTGGGTTGCAATCTAACATTACAACCAAGGTTTCAGGGTTACAAAGAAAATATCAGGGATTTAATGGTGTCATAATTTTGCTCAAAATTTTGAGAAATTTATTGTGTCCTAAATACTGAATTGAGTTACCAGATGTCGTCATAGTTGCTGGCTGGGGAGAGACTTACAATATATATTTGTTAACTGAGAGAAAACCCTCCTTTTTGGAACATCTTTTCTTTGGAGTTTAACTCTACTTCAATTCTTAACTTAAATATAAATACTGGAGAGATATTTTCCAGTTTGAAATATCTAGCTTCCGGATGGAAGACAATCTTTAGTATCCTCTGCATGGGTCCCCCCAACATCTTCATCATGAACTTCATTGTAAAAGATGTTTATCTCAAGCTCTTTGTCTGGGGAATTCACAAACTGGAGGATTTTAACACAGGAGATAAGCAAACTTTCTTCCTCTTGTTCACAGCTATTGGAGGAGGTGTCTGACATACTGTTTTTGGAGCTGGAGACATCGAAACTGGAGATATTGGAGCAAGAGACATCAGAGTAGGAGGTCTTGGAGGTCTGCCTGTGCAAGGTGGCAACTGAGCAACAACAGGGACTTCAGACAGGACTGGTTTTAGATGATCTACGGAGACTGAATCTATCCTGGAACCAATCTGTACAGTAAAATACTTTGGAGTATGAGAAACTACCAAGAACGGACCTCTGTACAACTGAGGCAAAGGAGGTTTTGACATATCTTCTCTGATGAGCACATGAGTACAGGGTTCTAAACTTTTAGGAATTTTATCTAAACTTGTAGAAATTGGGACTGATTGATAATCAGTTAGAGAAATGGGATTTTTCTTCAGGATATCTTGGATTCTCTGGAGAAATTCAACAAAGGGCAGTTCTTGCCTGGTTAAAAATTTTTCTGGCAGTGTTAAAGATGAACCAAAAACTGCTTCTGCTGCAGAGACGGCTGAATATTCTTTAGGAACACTCCGGAGACCAAGCATAACCAGAGGAAGATATGAAACTAATCTAAACCTGCACATCTATTTCTAAGAAATACCTTGATCTGACAATGGAACCTCTATACTAGACCATTAGACTGAGGATACAAACTTGTTGTTGTAGAATGCACAATACCAAGGAATCTACACATTGAATGAGGGAACTGAGCCCCTCTGTCCAAGGTTATCAAAGAAGGAACTCCAAAGAGAGAAACCCAGCATCAGAGTAAAACCCAAGCACAGTCTTCTGCTGTTGTAGAGGAGAGTGGAACAACTGCTTCTGGCCATCTTGTCATTCTATCCAGGATTGTAAAAAGGTGAGAGAAACCACTACATTGGGGAAGAGGGCCAACTAGATCCACATGAATGTGGGAAAATCTTTGTCCTGGAACTGAAATTGGATTAACGGAAGTTTTTACATGAGTGGATCTTATTTTTTTGACATTCCAAACAAGATTGAGCCCAGAGATTTACATCCTTGGAGAGAAACTCCTATACAAAACTTCAAGAGATTAATCTCCAGGAAGCAAGTTCTGAACAGGAGACTGGGAGGGAGATAATCTTGAGAGAGGACAAATGACAGAGATATTATACTTTGGGACAGGACTGTTGGTGGAAAGACATCCCAGTGTAAGCAATTACATGAAAAATTGGCAGAGATGGTCGAGAAACTGTGGAAACCAGCTGTGGTATAGGATTGATGGAACCAGGACAAGATAGGGCGTCAGCAACCAAATTCTCAGCACCAGGCAGGTGGCGGATATAACAGTTGAACTCAGAAATGAATGACAGGTGCCATTGCTGCATGGTGGACCAGGGCGGAGAAGTTTTAAACAAGGCTTGTCTTAGGAGTTTGGGATCACTGAACAAAACAAACTGTATACTTTTGAGCAGGAACCGAAAATTGCGGAGGGCAGAGTAATCAGCAAACAGCTCCCTGCCAAATGCTAAATATCTTGACTCACCAGGAGAAAGTCTCTTGGAGAAGAAGACAAGAGGAGCCCAGGAACCTGCTACTTCTTGCTGTAGAACAGCCCCTACCTGAGATCAAGCAGCATTAATGGACAGTGAGATTCTAGCAGTAGGATCTGGATGCACCAGAGTTGGAACATCAGAGAGAATAAATTTTGCAGCAGCAAAAGCTTGATTCATTCATGACAAACCTTGGCCTTTTCCCTTCAAAGTTTCAGTCAAAGGGAAAAGTAAACCTTCAGCTCCCTTTAGGAATCTACTGTAAAAATTCAGAATTCCTAAAAAATGCTGGAGAGATTTCTTGTCCACGGAATAAGGGAAAGCAAAAATAATCTCAGCATGCTTGAATAGTGAAACACGACCAAACCAGACACTCTTATGCCACGGTAGTCAAGCTCTGCAGCCCCAAAAACACACTTATCTGGGTTGATGCTCAGACTATGAAGACAAAGTAAATTAAGAACTTGGTGAACATGATGGAGGTGAGGTCAGGACGGGAGATGAGAACATTGTCAAGGTACACAAAGCAGTTTGGAAGGTCACCTAGGATCTGGTCCATCATGCCTTGGAAAGTAAACCCAGCATTCTGTAGGCCAAAAGGCATTCTAAGCCATTAAAAAAGGCCAAAAGAAGTGATACCTGCCGTCTTAGAAACATCTGCTGTAGACATAGGATACCTGATAATAGCCTTTTGTGAGATCAACTTGGTAAAAACTTTACATCCATGGAGCCTTACAGTAAAATCTGCCACATTTGGTAAAGGATGGGGATCAGGAATAGTCTGAGTATTCAACCGGCGGTAATCTCAACAAGGTCTCCAGGAACCATCTGGTTATTTTTACCATTTGCTCAGGGAGAAGAAAAGTGGCGTATTACTCCAGCAGCCTCAATAAGCGGCAAATTCCTTCCTTGCTGATTCCAGCTTCTCTGCCAAAACTGGTGGACCAGGAAAAGTGGGAACATTATGTCGAGCTGGGTGTTTTGAAACGGTAGAACTAAACCCCTTGAATGACACAGCATCAGGATACTCAGCAATAAGATCAAAGAACTCCTCTGGGGTTGATAGCAAGGCGGTATAAAGTTGAGACTTGCTGTTGGGGGTCGAGGCAGGAATTGGTTCTAATGTTGAAGCATCCAGTAAACAAGAACAGGTTGGATCTACTATTATGATGATAATGAATGATGGAGAAAATCAGAGCCCAGAATTGAAATTGACACTTTTGCAAGTAGAAAATCCCATTCAAACATTCTTGATCCAAACTGCAGAGCCAAACAGCAGGAACCATTAGTATCCAGTGAGGTTCCATCAGCAGTTCTCAACTGTATTACAACACCAGGAACTGAAGGAGAACCAGGATCGTGTGGGGAAACTGAAGCAGATGCCCCAGTAGCAACAAGGACCTTGGACAAACTAACCTGATTTTGGAGAAATATCAAATTTGAAGATTGAGTAACTCTTTTTGTTTTGAACTGAGCCTCAGCCTGGAGGAACAATACCTAGGGAGATTCTGTCCAGAATGTCGTGATCTTGATGGTTACGGTTGTCAGAGGTGCATGATCCAGGAATTCTGGTGATTCTGGAGTTTCTGGCAACCCTACAATCACTGAAACAAAAGAAAAGTCTTGATCACTGGAAATCCTACTATTTCAGATGCCTTGGCGAGAGATAAAAATTGTCACGTCAGGGTCACAAAATGTAGCGATGTAAAAAGACAAATATTTTTATTTGGTTTGGAATATCTAGCTTTCTGATGGAAGACAATCTTTGGTATCCTCTACAGAACTTAAGTGAAACCAACATTATTCGACTCAATTCCTTTGTCATAATTTATTAAAATATCCATACAGTTCCAATCTGTTAACATAATTTTCCATCATTTCTAAAAAACTTGAACCCTTAGGAGAGAATATTGTTAAATTAAAGATATTCTGACTGTGCAACGTCAGATATTCCTGGTTAGTGCAATAAATCTGATAAATGAGTCATGCTGTGCAAGGTCAGACATTCCTGGTTACTGCAATAAATCTGATAACTGAGTTAACCAAATTAGAACACACTAAAACATACAATCAAACTTAGTGAGTGTCTAAAAAATACTGGTTTCGACCAAATTTTTTATTTAAATTATCAGAACCAGGCAAAGTCATTAGAAGAAAAAAAAGGAAAAATTGATTTCAAGAAGAATAATAAAGTTAAAAATTTTCTGTATTAACTGTATCCAAATTATAAAATTTAAAATTCAAAATAATAAATTGTAAAAAAAAATATTATGACTGATAGAATTTATATTTCTCTCCAAGGCATTTATATTTCAGGCAAAATTGAAGGTTGTTCCCTGCTTGAAGNTTCAAAATAATAAATTGTAAAAAAAAAAATATTATGACTGATAGAATTTATATTTCTCTCCAAGGCATTTATATTTCAGGCAAAATTGAAGGTTGTTCCCTGCTTAAAGAACGAGACTGAACATTACTCGGTAAACTTACCCCGGTACTTTGTTGCACATTGGGATTCTTTAGAGATTGCATTGGGATTCTTAGTAATAATATTGGGATTCCTTAGAGATTACATTTGGATTCTTTAGAGATTACATTTGGATTCTTTAAAGATTACATTGGGATTCTGTAGAGATTACATTGGGATTCTCAAGTAATTACATCGGGATTCTTAGTAATAATATTGGAATTCCTTAGGTATTACATTGGGATTCTTTATAGTTTACAGCGGGACTCTTTAGAAATTACATTGGGATTCTATAGAGATTACATTGTGATTCTTTAGAGTTTACATTGTGATTCTTTAGAGATTACATTGGGATTCTTTAGAGTTTACATCGGGATTCTTTAGAGATTACATTGGGATTCTTTAGAGATTACATTGGGATTCTGTAGAGATTACATTGGGATTCTTTAGAGTTTACATTGGGATTCCTTAGATATTACATTGGGATTCTTTAGAGATTACATTGGGATTCCTTAGAGATTACATTGGGATTCTTTAGAGTTTACATCGGGATTCCTTAGATATTACATTGGGACTCTTTAGAGATTACATTGGGATTCTTTAAGAGTTTACATTGGGATTCTTTAGAGTTTACATCGGGATTCCTTAGATATTACATTGGGACTCTTTAGAGATTACATTGGGATTCTTTAAGAGTTTACATTGGGATTCTTTAGAGTTTACATTGGGATTCTCAAGTGAAAACATCAGGATTCTTAGAAACTACATTGGGATTCCTTAGAGATTACATTTGGATTCTTTAGAGATTACATTGAGATTCTTTAGCGATTTTTTTCTGATTCTCAAATGATTACATCAGGATTCTTAGAAATTCCTTAGGGATTACATTTGGATTCCCTAGAGATTACATTGGGATTCTCAAATAGTTCCATCGGGATTCCTTAGAGATTACATTGGGATTCTTAAGTAGTTACATCGGGATTCTGTAGAGTTTACATTGGGATTCTTTAGAGATTACATTGGAATTCCTTAGAGATTACATTGGAATTCCTTAGAGATTACATTGGGTGATTCTTTAAAGATTACATTGGAATACTTTAGAGATTACATTGGAATTCTTTAGAGATTACATTGGAATTCTTTAGAGATTACATTGGGATTCTTTAGAGATTACATTGGGATTCTTTAGAGATTACATTGGAATTCTTTAGAGATTACATTGGGATTCTTAACATATATAATGATAAAATTGGGATTCCACAGATATAACAACAGTAAAATTGGGATTTCCTAAATGTTACATCTTTAAATTAGGATTCCACAGATGTTACAATTGTAAAGTTGGGATTTTACAACATGTTTCATAGTTGGGATTTGATAGGCACTATTCAGTTTTTTTTGATAATTGGATTTGTTGATTTGATAGGCCTAGGCATCATTAATTAAATTAATTAAAAACTAGTACTTGAATTGTGAGTTTTAGAATTTCAATTTTAAAAGATAAAAAGATTTTAAATAGAATGGGTTTTAAAAACCTACGAAACAAATAGTTTAATCCCAGAGCTGTAAAGATAGTTTTCTCTGTGTAAGAAATCAGTCAATAAATCTGTTTTTAAAAGTAAATATTAAAACATATAATCTTTTGTCAAGCACTGTTTAGGATACCTACATGTGCACAAAAAGCTTGGGAGGGGATTCATGCGAAGGTAAAAATAAAATGCTTAAAAAATGATTTTAATTAAAGGTCAGAACTTGGGATCGAGGATTGATCTCCATCTTGTGAAGATCTACGGATTAACTAAATTAATCATATTAATCCCTGCAGGAATGGATCAAGCTTTGATCCTCAAATTAAAAGTGCCCACATTGGATATTGAAATTAATTGTTCAAGATTAACAATTCTCCACCCCAAACGAATTAATTAGAATCCTTAGCTAATTAATTTTAATAAAGACCTTGAGATTTAATACAGTCGACGTCGCAAATATCAATACAATGAAGACGATTTCAATTTTGATCTATATCAAGCTGTTAAACAGCAAATATACAAATAAACAGAGAAGTCAAGAGAAGCTGTCAATTAAAAAAGTTTCTCTTTGATTATTTGTAAACTTGTAATTCGGAAAAAAGCTTGTTAACAATCAAAACTTAAATTCTTTAGCTAAAGTTCAACGAAAATAAAAGAAAATTATCTTATTTTAGGCGATTCCGGGGGACCCTTGTTCTTTCAGCAGGGGGAACAGTTTTTTCAGGTATAGGAATATATAAAAAGTAGTAATCTATGTTTGTGTGTTTGTATTTCCGATCATAACTCATGAACCCCTGGACCGATTTGCCTCAAATTTTAATTGGGTGAACTCTGGAGAGCCTCGGGAATGTTCATCTTGGTTTAAAAGTTCTAAGTTGGGTGAGTTGTCTCTTGAAGAGAAAGTTTAGTTTCCAAGCAAAGTTGGGTTTCCAAGTTAGTAAAGCAAAAGCTTCGGAACCCAGCTTTGCCTACATTACAAACTCAACTCAGACTTTTCAAACCAATCTAAGAATATTCCCGTGGTTCTACCGAGTTTTCTACCGAGTTCCTCAAATTTGTAGACAATTCACAACGGTACCCTCTGAACCTTTGTCAGATCAAGTAGACAGAGTAAATACAGACTGGCAATAAAATGGGTTAAGAACCCTTTCATACCCAGGCGCGCCAAGCGGGCCTTTCAGTAAGAAAAGGTTCTTAACAAAGTATTATATAAGTTTAAAATATATATATATATATATATAAGGAAAAAATGTTATTTGTTGCAGATGACAGATTTCTAACTTTTATCTCAAGAAATGCTGTGCAAAGATAACTTTCCTGTTTTATTTTTAGATATTTCATTTCCCATTTCAGTTGCCAGGTCTAGAGACGGTTCAACCATGTATCTTGAATCGGTGATTCAGGATTTTTGTCATATCCTGCAGAACTCCAGAGAAGTATTTGAATCGTCACGGTATCGGTACTTAAGCGACTAAGCTTAAACTCATTAAATTTGGTCACGAGCTATATAATATATAATATATATATTTGAACAATATATTCAGCGAGAAAAATGATATTTTCATTGTGATGATAATTTCAACGGAACCAGAGTGAATAAATTACTTCATTTTCAGACGGAGTGACCGGCAATGTATGGTAATTGAACTGAATATGTAGTATTGTAGACACATTTTTTAGAGGATTCATTTGAGAGATATAAAACGTATCTACGACGTATATTTACTGAGTTTGAGCGCAAAGTCAACGTTCAAAATCATGAATGTGGGTAAGTACGTTTTCAGAACCGGGTTTTTTAAATTATTTAATAACGACGACAAAAAATGTAAACAAAATTCTACAGTTTAGGAACAGGTTGAGTAAATAAAAATTAACTATTATCATCAACAATAAGTAATCTTCTTCAAAGATTAGTTTCTATAATCTCTCATTATTCACAAAGATTTTCTGCAGATTTTCTGGAATTATTATTGAAAAGACGACATTTGAAGAATTTGAAGAAATCTGTGAACAAATTTATAGAAAATAAGAAATTCAATATAATGATGAAAAAGGAAATAATTAATTCTAACATTGATTTATTGAAAAATTTCTTTTGGTAAATCTGTTCCTAAACATCTAATTAGTTTACTTCAGAATTTTTACCATAATTTTCGTCGTTATTAAATAATTTTATAAAACCGATTCTGAAAACGTACTCACCCAAATTCGTGATTTTGAAGGTCGACTATGTTCTCAACCTCAGTAAATATACGTCGTAGAAAAGTCTCAAATAAATTCTAAAAGATTTGTCTACAATACTGCATATTCAGTTCAACCACCATACATTGCCGGTCACTCCCTTTAAGGCAGGAGTAATCAGCTCTGGACATAGTTTGCTCTGTGGAGAAGGAACAGGGTTTAGCACTGATCTAAAACTGCTAGGAATATCATTATTATCACTGTAATCATTCTGTAAAATATTCAGAAGAAAAATGGAAAAAATAATAAACCAACCAAATAATTTGTTTAATGTGAAACAATATGTAGTTTTTGTTGTTTAAAAATTTGCCTAAATTAATGTTATAAAAATTTGAAGTTAATTTAAAAGAATTGTTTTATAAAATGATATTTCAGGGGACTGGGTTAGAGATAACATCGAGGGCGAGGTATATATATTTGCTTCTATAGATAGATAGATAGATATACAGGGATAGATAGATATACAGGGATAGATAGATAGATATACAGGGATAGATAGATAGATAGATATACAGGGTTACCCACAAAGAATCAGACTTTAATGCCGACCTTTCACCCTTAAAATATGATGATTAAATTCAAATTCGATGTCCCATCCGTTGTGTGTAACCCTGTAGCTTAACTACCTGGTTTTGCCAATGGAACAATGATTTCTTTTCTTCAAAAAATATCATTACGCGCGCAGCAAAATTTCTTTTTTTTAACACGCAAATCAAATTTATAATTTTTTATTTTTTTAATATGAGACCACAAACTATCTCGTTTTGGAGACTTTTGGGGTCTAATTTACAAATCTAGATTTTACAAAAAAGGTTTCTCACCCCAGGGTCTAAAATTCGCGTACAATCTCTTTTTTATATTTAGTTTGAGACTTGGCAAACCTCGCTAGGAGCAGAAAAAGAGGAAATAAAACAGGATATTGAAGGAAGTGATATTCAAATAATTACTAATATTCAGAGGATCCGTATCCGTTGGATCCAGATTCGCAAACATATGCGCCTCCGCGAATACGGATCCAAGGTGCAAAATATCAACAAAAACTGTCCAAAAAAAAACTGAACTATAAAAGAAAGAGATTTTAAAAATTTTCCA
The DNA here is from genome assembly GCF_000591075.1 of Eurytemora carolleeae. Taxonomy (NCBI): domain Eukaryota; kingdom Metazoa; phylum Arthropoda; class Copepoda; order Calanoida; family Temoridae; genus Eurytemora; species Eurytemora carolleeae. The sequence continues at coordinate 51,563 of NW_019397667.1, read as the reverse complement.
CATCTCTGAACCCTTCATCGAAATTATTTTAAACTCTTTTTCAAAAATCTAGTAAATCTTAAAGAAAAGTTAATGACCTGTATCCGGATCCGAATCTAAATGTAATGGATTCTAAGCACTTCTGATCTTGGTCCTTTTCACTTCTCTTTTACTACTTTGATACACTGAGAACGAGAAACTATGGAACATTAAGACGACGTTAACGCGAAATATTATATTTTTGTTCCAAAGCAAATAGTTTTAGTTGTTTCTTATCAAAGCACTTTATATGTGAAAAGGGTCTGTATCGCTGCAAGATTGCTGTGTCTTATATTCATTGAACTACAGAGTTACCCACAAAGGATGAGACTGTAAAGACGACCCAAAAATCTAAAAATATGACGATTTAAAGCTTGGATTTTGGTTTCTGCACTCGATTGAGAATGACGATGGTTTACTAAATGATTAAGAACAGAAATAAGCCATTTTTAGCATACAAGGAACCCTGAATGCAAGGAAATGAACTAAACAAATTTTGTACAATTTTCTCTGAAGTTAGGAAATAAAATCTTGTCTAGACCAAGGTTGTATAATAAGGTTGCTTACTCTAATTGCGCTCCAATGTACGGGAAATAAAATCTTGTTTAACCCAAGGTTGTATGATAAGGTTGCTTTCTCTCGATGTGCTTCAATGTATGGTAAATGTCGTCTCCTAAACATAGATAGATAAAATCCTCACATGACGTCACTGATTATAGAGGTGAGAGTGACGTCATATGAGGATTTTATCTATCTATGCCAAGGAGACGACATTTTTCGCACATTGGAACGCATTGAGAATAAGTAACCTTATTATACATATACAACCTTGGGTTAGACAATATGGAACTCTTTCAATAATTGCAATCAAATTACTTGTTAACTGTAAAAAAATGCAATCAATACTTATTTGCAATTAAAACTCAAATGCAATCAAGTTTCTTGCTATCAGCATCAATACTTATATGCATTCAAAATTCAATTGCAATCAAATTAATATCAGTAAAAAACTGCAATCAAAACTCAATTGCAATCAAATTAATATCTGTAAAAAATGCCATCAATACTTATTTACAATTAAAACTCAATCGCAATCATAACTTATCTGCAATCAAATTGCTTGCTATCTTTAAACAAATGCAATCAAAACTCAATTGCAATCAATACGTATTAGCAAATAAAATCAATTGCAATCAATACTTAATTGCAATTAAATTGCTTGCTATCTGCAAACAAATGTAATCAATACTTATTTGCAATTAAAACTCAATTGTAATAAATACTTATTAGCAGATAAATTCAATTGAAATCAAATACTTATTTGCAATCAATACTCAAGTGCAATTAAATTACTTGATATCTGTAGCAATTGCAATCAATACTTATTTGCAATTAAAACATAATTGCAATACAATTACTTGCTATCTGTAAAAAATTGCAATCAATACTTAAATGCAATCAAAACTCAATTGCAATAAATGCTTATTTTCAATCTAAGCTATTGATAAGAAGATATTGTTGTTCTTCAATCTGGAAAAATGCGCAAGTCACGTACATAGAAAAACTTGAAACACTGTTTAGGATGCAGAACATGAAGATAAAGACAACAATGATGACAATGGTAATGATAACAATGATAATGATGATAAAGAAAGCAGTAGCTGGAAACAAATCAACTATCCAAATCAACAAATCAACTCGGAGCCAATAAATGAAATTGAGAATCATAATAATAATGATAATGATAATACAGATAGCAGTAGTTGGAATCAAGTTCTGTATTCCAGTTCAATACATGACTCAGATCAAATCAGAGAAATGGAGACGAATAGTAATAATGATGATACGTTTGCTAGTTGGAAACAAACCCAATATTCCATTTCGAATAATGGCTAATAAATAAATATTTGCAATCAAAACTTAATTGCAATAAATAGATATTTGCAATCAAAACTCAATTGTAATAAATAAATATTTGCAATTAAAACTCAATTGCAATAAATATTTGCAATCAAAACTCAATTGCAATAAATAGTTATTTGCAATCAAAACTCAATTGCAATAAATAGTTATTTCCAATCAAAACTCAATTGCAATGAATAGTTATTTGCAATCAAAACTCAATTGTAATAAATAAATATTTGCAATCAAAACTTAATTGCAATAAATAGATATTTGCAATCAAAACTCAGTTGCAATCAATACTTATTTGCAATTAAAACTCAATTGCAATAAATGCTTATTTTCAATCTAAGCTATTGATAAGAAGATATTGTTGTTCTTCAATCTGGAAAAATACGCAAGTCAATTACATAGAAAAACCACCATTGAAGATATTCTATTTTCTGCTAGAAAAAAAAACAATATTTCATTCATCATTCATCAAACAAAGGTTTTTGATTACAATTGATTCTAACTGCAATAGATTTAGATTGCAAAAGTTCCTGATTACAATTAAATTTGATTTCAAGTTTGATTGTAATTTAAAGTATCAAACAACTTTATTCGAAAAAACCTCGTTTTCACTTAAAACTCGATTAAAAAAGATGTACTCCTTGTATTGATATAAACGCCAACCACTGTATTTAAAAAGAAATAACCCTGACATTTAAACTCCCAAACTTTAACGCCAAAAAACGCACAGAATACTAGAAACCCCTAGTAGTTTCTGCATGCAAATTTTACAATAGACTTGTACAATATTTTCAATGATTCATTCTTTATACGTTTTCTGATGAGTCCCAAAAATCCCAAGTTAGAACTTTGAGTATAAACAATCCAATATGATAGTGTACACTGAATAATCTCCAATAGGACAGTGTACACCGAATAATCATGTACAAAATAAAGAATATAAGGTACATGTTCATGTACAAACAATGTTTAGGATGCAGAACATAAAGATAAAGACAACAATGATGACAATGGTAATAATAACAATGATAATGATGATAAAGAAAGCAGTAGCTGGAAACAAATCAATTATCCCAATTCACAAACAGACTCGGAACCAATAAATGAAATTGAAAATCATGATGATAATGATAATACAGATAGCAGTAGTTGGAATCAAGTTCTGTATTCCACTTCAATACATAACTCAGATCAAATCAGAGAAATGGAGACGAATAGTAATAATGATGATACGTTTGCTAGTTGGAAACAAACCCAATATTCCATTTCGAATAATGGCATTGAAAACAAACTAAAGGAGATAAGAAGAGAAGAGGTGCGGATGGACATGAATAACGGATTTGAAAATAGTTTTAGCAAAATTCATAGAACCCATAATCTGATGAATCCGCCCTATTTCTAGAACCTTCTCTTGACCTGGGTGGAAAAAGGACTGAAATTGTAATTTCAAGTGACCTTCCATTTAAAGAGGAGCATTCCTGATTCACAACGGTACCATTAACTGATCAAGGATCTACTGAAACTCTTTTAATCGCTTAACAATTTGTTTGTAAGCTGTTGTATATTAAACTATCAATAGAAATTAAAAACTTACTTTTACTGTTTGAAAACGTTGTTTAAGTAAAACAGTCAATCTACTTTGGAGTTATGCAAGTAACAGATCAGCTGTTTGAGTTCAGACGTACACAGCATACAGTCAGGTTTTAGAGGATTTCAAGCGGGTTTCAATTTTAAAATCTCTCTCTCTACTCAATGAACAGTCAAAGGTTTCTAGGGTACTGTTGTGAATCAGGCATTACCCTCTTTACATATAGAGTCCCTTGAAATTACTGTTTGCAATCCCTTTAAGTGACAATATTAATTCTTTTTCTTGATTAACATTCAATAGGTCCAAGCTTGCAACATAATGTCAAGTAAATGGAAAAAATTTAAATTTCTAAATTTATTTACTCCACTGAGCAATTAATAAATAATAATCTAATAATCTAAATTTTGTAATTAAACAGTGAAATGAAGACAATAATTTGAGTACATTTCTGAAAGAGTATTTTCCCAAATGGAAAATTTCTTTGAAAAAGTAAAAAAAAAACATCAAATAGGCAGAGTTCAAACAAAGTTGGGAAAATTTCTTTGATGAAGTAAAAAAAGCTTTTGATACGTTTTTTTTTCATTATAAATGTAAGGTTACTATTTTATTTTTTGTTAAAGGGGGGGGGGTAGTTGACATCTATAGCAAAATAATACTGACTCAGTATGATTAATACATAACATCACTGTACACAAAATATATAAAATTTGTAAGAAGGTTACTGCACACTACAGGGTATGCTAATATATTTTTAAATGTATGAGGGTGGGGAAGGGGAGAGGTAAAAATAAATGTTTTAGGGACAAAATTGAAAAATTAACAATAAATTTGAAGTCTTATGCTTTTATATTTTTCTCTCAAAAAAAATATCCAGTTTTTTCCTAAATTGATAATGCTTTATTCCCCTAGAAACTAATTTTAGGCTTAAATCATTTGTTGAACATGATTTAATATATTGGGGAGAAACTGCTAATAAACCCCTGATAACATGTTTGAATATATTGGGGAGAAACTGCTAATAAACCCCTGATAACATGTTTGAATATATTGGGGAGAAACTGCTAATAAACCCCTGATTTTTTTTACAATATGTTCATGCAATAAATATGAATGATAAATACATACATTAGATTAAATTAGACTAGAAAGTTAGTATATCAGTTAAAAGGTTAGTTACAATCTATACAAAAATGTTCAAAATTTTATTTATAGTTTTTTTCAGATTTTAGTTATTTTATAAATCTGAATCCATTCAGTTGAAAGTTATTCTAAAATTTTCATCAGATTTTGATGTACAATATTTTGACACAATTACTTGATAAAATTTGCAAATTTTGACTCAATTTCCTCTGTTTCTTATGTCACCGGAAGCTCTGTCAAATTTTCCTAAAAAGAAGAGTTTAACATTTAAATCTAAAAAATAACTGGTTTGACTTTGCAACCTCGATTGTTAGAAACAAACAGTCATAATAAATATGAACATAAATATTTGTGAGATAATTCTAACATTCTAGCTGTTCATAATTTCAATTAAAATGTTCGATTTTAGAATAAAATGTTAGTTCCTTCTAACAGTGCATAAGGAAGGTAAACATGTCTTGTTGTTTATACAGACCGCAACACATGTCGGAACATTCTTTAGAAATTTAATATTTACAAATTATCTTAATCATTATCATTATCTGAGTTTGTTTCCTATTTTTCAGATCACACAACATTTTTATATATTGAATATGATGTTTATATATTGAATATGATGTTTATATATTATAACGTTAGAACTGAAGAGGGTCCACACTCAGAAATATAATCGAAAGATTTTAAACAAAAATTAAATAAACTGATTTAATAAAGAGGAATAAAAACATCTATATATTCATATTTATTTGGCTTGTCTGTGAGTTGTTTGTATCCAATAACCGTAAAAACGACTCAGCCGAAACTGCCCAAAGTTTTAAAACTTTTGATATTTAAAGAAATTCACCAATAAGAACAGAAAAATCTGGGAAAGTTTTTAGTTTTATTCTATTACAAGATGATGGCATGAAAAGCAATGATATATAAATATACACCTGCTGATTCGCATTTTCAACTGGTAGTTCTGTCATCCCCTCAATACTCATCCCATCTACATTCTCCCCTGTCATCCCATCCACAGTCCCGAGTTTATCCTCCTGACTAGTGCATGACTCAGATCTATTGTAGGCCTTCTCGTACATCTCACTCTCCTACACGGATAAATATTTTATGAAAAAATAATTCTCCCCCATCTTCAAAATAATCTTTTTTTCCCTCTGGCATGTTAGGAATACTTGCACGGGGCGCAACAGTCTTTATTTAATATTTTCTCATGGAATTTTGGGAAAATAAAAAAAGTTTTTGAGGTGAAACTGGAAAAACCTGCCAGTTTATGTCCAATTCCCCCCCCCCTCAAATCCCATAAAAAGCTCATATTAAATTTATTTACTTTAAATAGGAAAAAATAATTAGGACAATTTAAACTTTAATTAGAAAAAATAGAAATATTGTTACAGGTTGTTTATTAACCTGAATAGAGGCTGCACCAGATTTTTTGTTAAGCAGAGCGTGGAAGAAATTGGAAATCGCTCCGTCGCTTGTGTTCTGAATTGGGACTCGCTTAGCTACACCGTACACGCCAGGAGATCCAAACACCCGCCGTTCCGGCGTCTTTAGCACGCCTTCGGCGGTTTCCGAAGAATCTCCGAGATATTGGAAAATTCGTGCCAAAAAATCCTGCTCGGACTCTGCGACAATTTCTACTTTTGCCTCGTACTTTTTCAATAATTTGGGGGATTTTACAACGTCAGAGTAGGGTTGGTCCGGATAGAAGGTTCGGATATTCTCATAAAGGATCGATATTTTCGATTGACTGTCCCATCCAGCCGGTATAAACAGAGCATCTCGTTCCATCACTAGTTTCCACACAATCCATTTTTTTATTTGTCAAATTATAGGTGAAAAAATTGCTATTTAAAATGTTAAAAAGTTGCTGTTAAAATCAAAAATGAATAGATTTTTAGTAAATGACTAAATAACTAAATAAATGAATTATATTCCTAAAGCTGGTGTGTTGAAGGAGAAATGAAAAATCCTACAGCAATCATTATTTAAACTATATAAGTAAGGAGATGTCCTTTTATTATACCAATCTTAAGTTTTTAAATATTGTGTTAAACTGAATTTCAATTTTGGAAGCAAAAACAATTAAATTCTAAGGAACAATGGCATAATAAGTCCAAATTTCTGAAAAATTAAATAATCAGAAAATTTCTAAAACTGTACAGTGAGAAGTGGATTTTCAGGCTTAAACTATGGTTTAAAATAGTCAAATGAACATAAACCCCACCAATTGTGCATGTAAACAGACACTTTTTACTTAACAATTGATTTAATAATTAACCAGTAAAACAATTTACTTTGTAACAACATCAAACACACTTCAGTATTGCTGTAATGTCGTCTTCCTATTCTACAATTTACTGATTAGCACTGTATAAATTTGACTATGTGAAGAAAAGTTTGCAAAAAAAATGATTTTCTGTCCTGTGAGTAAGATATTTGTAAAGAAGATCACAATTCTTGTTCTCCTTCACAGAAACATAAAATAGACTTGCGCCCAGTCGCAAACAAAACTTCCTAAATACATAAATATTTATTAAGTATCTATATATATAAAGCCTAAAATTTACGAATGAATTGATAACTATACTCAAATTGAGATGGTTGAAAATTGTTGATTTAAACTAAAATAAATGAGAGGATGAATGAATAAAAGGATGAATATATCAATGAATGAATAAAATGTTCAGAGGATGAATAATTAAATGGATGAATAAATCAATGAAAAAATGAATATTAAAGGGACTGTAAAGGAAAAATGAAAGGGGGTATAGGCTGAAAGCTAATCACTTTAGCTCTTGATCGCGACCCATGAAAGTTTTATCTGATGTT
>NW_019397667.1:11495-43176 GCF_000591075.1 Eurytemora carolleeae | reverse complement strand
TAAAAATAAATAAAAATAAACAAAAATAATTAAAAATAAATAAAAATAAAATAACAAAAGAATATAAAGAATAAATAGAATGAATAACTGAATGATTAAAAAGCAACCGGAAAAATAGTTGCAGTTGAGTGGAAAAAAGAAATTAAGGAAAAATAAAGAAATGAACGAATAAATTTATAAATTAATAAATGAACCTGTCGCCAATATCTTTTCTATACATAGACTCTGTCAGATCTGAAGAGGGGGAGAAGTCGAAAAAGTCGACGAACTCTGAGTATTGTCTCCATCTGAAAAAATTCAATTCACTAAAGAAAAATCCATCAGCAGGGGCGTATACACCATGTCAAAATGCTAGTATGATTGAGATATTATATGTTTTCGTTGTATCTGTACGATACATACTGACAATACAGAGAGTGTTGTATCTGGCTTGATACAGACCTAGAAATTATTGTAGAACGTGGAGTTNTCTAATCTCCTATTGGCTTAAACTGGTTGATCTAATCTCCTATTGGTTGAAACTAGTTAATCTAATCTCCTATTGGCTTAAACTGGTTGATCTAATCTCCTATTGGTTGAAACTAGTTAATCTAATCTCCTATTGGAAACAACTGGTTGATCTAATCTCCTATTGGTGGAAACTTGTTGAGCTAATCTCATTGGTTGAAAAAAGTTGATCTAATCTAAAATTGGCCGAAACTGATCAATCTTGTCTCCTATTGGTTGAAATATACCTTAGTGCATATTTGAGTAGATTTATGTGCTTGGGATCTCCATCAAGGGTATGTACTCCAAGATGTGTCAATTGTTCAAAACTATCATCTCTGAAAAAAAAGGAAAAATCAAATCGTTATGCATTAATGCTAGCCTCATAATTTACCAAAAATTCTTCTTTTCTCAAAGTTAAAAAAATATGAATAACAATTTCTGATCGAGACTGATGCAACATCTTGATCGAAATCAAAATAAAAGAATTAGCACTGCACAAAAATATTACCAGAGCTGGGAACTTTAGAATTGGATACCATTAATCCCCACTGCTTAATCTGAATATCCAAAGTGGATATTTCTTTCTTTCCAGTCTCTGTATAGTGTAGAGTCATCTAAAATGTTGCGCAAAATTTCAAATTTCCCTCCCTCTGATAAGCCACTCTGATTGGTTGAATTTTATACACTTTTCAGGATACAAACACAAGATTAGGCTAGACTCAAGATTAAGAAAAAGAGAGGATTAAGTATTGATCTCGATATCCACCATTCTAAAGTTCCCAGCTCACATCGAACTCACCTAATTTCCATATAACCATATTCCAATCCAGTTCCTTTCTTAGGCTCTTCTATACCTTGTAACTAAACAAACAGATGTATACACAATATATCTATTCTTAAAAATCAATTTTCCCGTCAGATCATCAAATCAAATAATGAATGTTGGGGAAGCTACCTACCCCCTCTTTTGAAAATCATTATTTTCCCCCAGAAACTTTGTATGTGTGCAAGGATCGCCAAGTTTTATTTAGGGCTAAAAATGTTAAAAAAATATCCATTCTTTCTTTTTCCCCCAGATCTTCAAAAATAAATTTTTCCCGGGGGGGGGGGATTCTTAAATATATTAACACCAGCAGATTTATTGCTTATCCGAGTTTAAACTTTATGAAGGAGGAAGTTAGAAATCGTTAAATCAGAGAGAATTGTAAAAATGACTTCACTAATGTGGCTGAGCGCAGGCTTATTCCATTGATGCTGTGTGATCCACCTCAGTAAAGAGTCAGATAAACATTTTCTCCCTTTTAATTAAATCCGCAGATCCTTGGCTTAATCCAAGAATTTACATCATGATAATCCTGACTAAAAGCATTTTTAGAATAATATCAATGTAAAAAATCCTTGGTTAACTGCCTTTGAATCTTTAATAAAAGGTCGAACAAACACGAAATTCCATCCTCTTCCCGTTTCTTTGGGGGCCCCAGGAGGGGGGGAAAAAATGTACTTATGCAAACTGAAGTAATACAGATTTCTAGTTACCATTACAAAATTAGATTCTAAAATCCAAATATTTCACATGAAAAAAATGAAGAAAAAATGAAAAAATGAAGAAACCATAAAAAAATGAAGAAACATGAGAAAAATGAAGAAACCATGAAAAAATGAAGAAACATGAAAAAAATGAAGAAAACATGAAAAAAATGAAGAAACATGAAAAAAATGAAGAAAACATGAAAAATTGAAGAAACCATGAAAAAAATGAAGAAACATGAAAAAAATGAAGAAAACATGAAAAAATGAAGAAACCATGAAAAAAATGAAGAAACATGAGAAAAATGAGAAAAATGAAGAAAACATGAAAAAATGAAGAAAACATGAAAAAAATGAAGAAAACATTAAAAAGTGAGGAACACATTAAAAAAAATGAAGAAAACATGAAAAAAATAAAGAAAACATGAAAAAATGAAGAAACCATGAAAAAAATAAAGAAAACATGAAAAAACTGAAGAAAACATGAAAAAAGTTAAGAAAACATGAAAAAATAAAGAAACCATGAAAAAAACGAAGAAAACATGAAAAAATGAAGAAAACATGAAAAAAATATAGAAAACATGAAAAAAATATTCAAATGATAATCATACCTTTGCCACCAGTGTTGTTTTTCCTGAAAATAAATATTTTAAGATTTTTCTCGCATCTAATATATCTGAATAAGAAGATTCGTAAACACACCCACATGTAGATTGTTTACAACACTTCTGAAACTTAAAGGGAATGTTTACGAGACTTCTGAAACTTACAGGGAATGTTTCCGAGACTTCTGAAACTTAAAGGGACTGTTTACAAGACTTCTAAATCTTAAAGGGAATGTTAACGAGACTTCTGAAACTTAAAGGGAATGTTTACGAAACTTCTGTCATTTAAAGGGCAAGGTTCCTGACCTGAAAGATTGTCTCCTAGCACCAGAATATTCTTAGAGGAGGGTAAACCCTTCTTACTGTTACATTGAACCTCTACATAAAAAATTTTTTTTTAAATAATTTAATTGTAATTAATATGTTTGTTTATGTTTTATATTTATGTTAAAAGGGGGTTCTTGACACCTGCAACTATTCAGCTACGGGCCCCCAGGTGTTCAATATTTTAGAATAACTCAAGTAAAAATATTGAAAAAAAATGAACTAAACATTATTATTAAAATAACGTACAATTATAACAAGATACTTTCATAATATTATGAATTTGTTTCTTGGACGTTCAAAAGATTCAACAAAATTTTAAGGAGTTTTATAAAATTTAAAGCTGCTTGTTTTCTCTAAACATTTTTTTTCTTACAATATATAAAATTTTCACCCTGTACTGTACTGTACTGTACTGTACTGTACTGTACTGTACTGTACTGGAAGAAGATATTTACACCGAACTAAATACCAACTTGTAATGTCGGATTTTTCAAAAAAGTGAAATTAGTTAGTAAGACATTGTTTTGTAAAAGTGAGGTTAATTTTCATTCTATTTTTTAATGAAAGATTTTACAATAAAAAACCTTAAAACTTCTAAACGCTAACCATTGAAAATCCGTCTTTTTATGTTTGAACTAAAAAATGCATTTGATTTGAAGGATTTTTTAAAATTTATTTTCTAATTCCAATATGAAATATGAACAAATATTTATTAAGAATGCTGAAAAAAACTTGTATCAAAGAATTCTCTCCTAATTGTTATCCAATTTACTTTTGGTATTTTTTTTGGACTATTTGCATTTGATTTGTAGAATTTCTTTTAAATGGATATTAGATTATCTAATTCCAAAACTGATTTTTATAATTGCAAAATTTCTACTTATATGAAGTATGATAGATTTATAAAAATAAAACTTGCTCATAATTCTCTTAAGTCAATTTTTGATTCTATTAACTTGGTATATTGAAAAAAATTCAAGACCATCAAATGCCAGCCATCAAAAACCATTTTTTTCAAGTTTGGAATAAAAAAAGGCATTTGATTTAAAGGATTTCTTAAAAATTTAATTATTCCAAAACTTGTGGTTTTATAATTACAAAATTTCCATTAACATGAAATATGATAAATAATTTTCAAACTAAAACCTTGCAGAAGAGAACTCCACAGATTTTCCTCCTCTTCAGACATTTTTAGTGAGACATCTTTCTGAAAAAATATCAATATTTAAAGTTTCATATTTTATGTTTTAAGTTTATAGATGTTTTAGCCAGACACAGCACATAGTTTTTAATTTTGCAGTACTGTATTGTACTGTACTGTACTGTACTGTACTGTACTCAACTGAGATGTTTTCTCATTTTCAGTCCAATTTTGATCTTGATCAACGAATGAGATCGTCTTAACATTTTTGTGAGAAGTTTTTCTTGCATACTTTGCATACTTTTTGTAAATACGTAGATCAGCATGGTTTAGAGGGTCATTGCCATTGTACGTTTAATTTAGATGATCTGAGTTCTACACACTGATTCTAGTCCAATCAATGTCCTCTGAATACATGAGGTCAAAGGCTGCAGGAAGTCTGTGAAGAACACTTGTACTTGTCCATTGGTTAGTTGGAGGCTGCTCGGTGAAAGGGTCCTGAAAAATCTTGAATGAAAAATAGCAAAAGGAGAAGATAAATGTAACTTTTTAATTTAATTTTTTATATTTTTATAAAGTCCTTTTTGATTAATTCTGACTACTACTTCACCCCCCCCACAGGATCTGTTTAGTTAGCTGCAAATGGCTACAATCATTAAACGTAGAGCATAGCTGGTTTACCCAGTCCAAGGTTCATAGATAAACTTAATTCAGCTAACTGCACAAGAAAAAGTATTTTTTTTAAATTTTTTATTTAGGTTAAAATTAGAAACCAAAAATGTGTAAAGTATTATCATAACCAATTTGGCAATTTCAATCAATCAATCTATAAGTATTAATCAATCAATCAATCAAATATAAATCAATCAATCAACTATTAATTGATCAATAAATCAAATATTAATTGATCAATAAATAAAAAATTCTCACCTCTGTATTGACATCAATGGTTTCTAGTTTAGACTCAACTCTTAATCTAAAAAGATATGGATAAATTTTTCTCTCCAACAGCTTTGAACAGGGCTGTATAGTATACTATATTTTTCGAAAAATCATTTTTCTTCCCCCCCCCATCCCGTTTGAAAATAATTACTTTTCCCAAATAGTTAAACATGCTGGCACAAAGCGACAAACATTTTTGGGGGGTTTACTCGATATTCAATGAATTGTTGAGTAAAATCATATCAAAAAGAATGAAAAAAGTTTTTTTTCGATTTTTCATTTTTTCACCCCGAAATCATCAATAATCATCTCCCCCCGAGGAGGGCGGGGGTTTATTCTGAAAAATATACAACCCTGCCCTTAAATAATAGATAATAGAATTTTAGAAATACTAAGTCAAAATCAAATCAGACTTTTAGAGACGCCCTGCCAGCCCTAAAGTCTTCAAATGACTTTACTAATTCTCAATGTAATGTTGGTTTACAATTTTCCGTATTTATAATTATTAAAGCTTGGGAACCCAGTGTTCCCCAGGGTCATAGGAAGTCCCGCCGTCGTCCCGAACGATTTTTACTGGGAAATTAAATTTTCGATTTAAAAGTCCGCCCATTCAACTAAGAATCTCAAAACCAAGCTAAGAACACTCCTGTGGCTCTCCCGAGTTCCCCAAACAAACAGAGATTATAACTTTATATATATTAATAACATTATGACTGTCAAAGATATTTCACAAAAGAAAATACTGCTACAGAATTTCATCCAGAGAAACTCTCAACCCTCGTGCATCAGGGAAATTATGTACCCGATCAGGGACATTATGTACCAGATCAGGGACATGATTAACCCGATCATGGACATAATGTACCCGATCAGGGACATGATGAACCCGATCATGGACATAATGTACCCAATCAGGGACATTATATACCCGATCAGGGACATTATGTACCCGATCAGGGACATTATGTACCCGATCAGGGACATTATGTACCCGATCAGGGACATTATGTACCCAATCAGGGACATTATATACCCGATCAGGGACATGATGCACCCGATCAGGGGATGTACCCAATCAGGGACATTATATACCCGATCAGGGACATTATGTACCCAATCAGGGACATTATGTATCCAATCAGGGACATTATGTACCCGATCAGGTACATTATGTACCCAATCAGGGACATTATGTACCCGATCAGGGACATTATGTACCCGATCAGGGACATTATGTACCCAATCAGGGACATTATATACCCGATCAGGGACATTATGTACCCGGTCAGGGACATTATGTACCCAATCAGGGACATTATGTACCCAATCAGGGACATTATGTTCCCGATCAGGGACATTATGTACCCAATCAAGGACATTATGTACCTGATCATTCTGCAGATCTGCGTATTCCAGCGATTCACATTTAAACCTAGTCGTTTCCAAGATTACAACTTTAAATATTTGTATTGACAGGAACACATTATATGAAAAATTTAGAAATGGTTTGATCATTTCTATATTATGAAAAAAATACTTTTAAGACTCGGTAAAAATTATGTACAGTTCCTTTAAGTTAAAAAATGTTTTACACTCCTTTTCGGCGTTTATGACTTTACCTTATTGCATGAAGAAACATCCTATATGGAGATAGGTCTCTTCTATTACTGTAGGTGTAATCTCCTACTATAGTGTTGCCAATCTCATACATGTGAACACGTAGCTAGGTATTATATAGATAAATAGATAGATAGATAGATATATAGATACATAGATGGATAGATGTATAAATAGATATATAGATGTATAGATAGATAGATGTATATAGATAGATAGATTGAAAATGATATAAAAAAATATAATTACAAACCTGGTGTCTTCTGCCTGTAAGTGGGGCTAATAGAACCTAAAATATTGAGGGGTAAATATGAACAATCAGAACTTCAAGTATTTAAGAGACTGGGTAGTTTTTATTTCAAGTGACCCTTCATTTTAAGAGGCCGGAGCCTGATTCACAAATGTAAAAAATACCGTCGTTTATCTAGCTTGGAAAGTGCATAATTCTAAGAACTAACTCCATTGTTTCTGTTTAAGAATGCCGTTGTGAATCAGACTAATATAATATAAATACAATAAATTATATTTAATCGGTGAGTGCCAGTAGTCGGGAATTAAAAATGTTTATTGTTTATACTTTGATTATGTTAGTAAATAAAGGAAACTAAATGGAAATGAAAGGGGGGGCAGGGGGATATTTATTATCAAAGAGAAAAGTTTGCTTGTAAACCTTTCGAACAAGCATTCTTCATATACCTTCGAAGCAGGCTGGCCGTTGTGAAGTCCTCGTTCAAGAACCAAACACCGAGTCCTAGATTTAGAAGCTGAATTTAAACTTGATTAAAGTAAGCAGAATTGGTAGAGTCGGGATTCAAAAGCCGTAGTTAGAGTTTATCTGTACAAAGCAAAATCTTCACAAACCAAAAACGAATAAAGGGACTGTCGATGGAGTTTTAAGTGATCCTTCATTTTAAGAGGAGCATGCCTGATTCACAACGGAACCCTTGAAACTTAAATCTGATCCATCTGGCTTGAATAATAATTAATTCTAATAATTTCTTCAATGTTCTAAAAGCAAGAAATGCTCAAGTCACTTTTGCAAAGAAACCAGAAATGAAAATTAACAGTTTTCAAAAAATAAAAATATGGATAACTAGATCATTCTTTAATCAAACAAAGCTTTCCTACCTTCATGCGTAAAATCTTTTTGATGTGATCAAATATGGTTATTCTGGGTCAATTTATATAACTTAAGCTAACCAAACCTTGATGACCTGGGTTTAGTCAGGATCTAAAAGCTGATTACAAACCTAGATGGCCTGGGTTTAGAGTCCGGATTCAAAAGCTGATTACAAACCTAGATGGCCTGGGATTAGAGTCCGGATTCAAAAGCTAATTACAAACCTAGATGGCCTGGGTTTAGAGTCCGGATTTAAAAACTGATTACAAACCTAGATGGCCTGGGATTAGAGTCCGGATTCAAAAGCTGATTGCAAACCTCGATGGCCTGGGTTTAGAGTCCGGATTCAAAAGCTGATTACTCACCTAGATGGCCTGGGTTTAACACAGTAACTATGTTTAGCTGAACACATCTTAACATTGGCAGACTCAGGTCTTCCATCTTCTCCTGCAAATACAGGGGAATGAAGTTCAAAACTGTTATTTGGCTCAGACCTGACACTCCTGCAAATACAGGGGATTTAAGTTCAAAACTGATATTTGACCTAGGTGTCAGGTTTGGAACACAAGTGGGGTTCGGAACATTGTCCCATAAATAATAATTAGCTTTTATCTACTAATTGTTTTGAACTTTTTTTAAAATTTTTAGATTTTTCTAAATAAAACGATGTTTTTGCAATTTTCTCAAGTTGTTGAACCTGGTGGCGAATATCTTTGAATACCATAATTTTCCTAATTTGGAAATAATTCTAAAATTGAAATCTTTAAAACTCTCCGATTGATATTAAAGAGACTGTACGCATAATTTTAATTGGGTACTGCTGTCCGTGCACTAGCAGTGCCCAAATTACAACGGTAGCCTTGAAACCTGAAACTGATCAAAAATGTGGGGATGCCGTCGTTTTCTGACTCAGTGGTTTTCCCCCCGTTAATGTCTCAATAGTTTCTTAAAGGGTGAACCTAAAAAACCACACATAATACAAATTCTTCTCTAATTGTTTAATGCATTATGATTTTAACAGTTTTATTTGATATATTTTAGTGGTTACATATATATTTGAGTATTTGGAAATTTTAAGTAGTCTTCCTTCTGGATTTGACGGCCTTCTTTGTGGTCGGTGGGGCAGAGATGCCATCAAATGTCTACATAGAGCCATATCATCGCCAATCTCTCTCCATGCTGCAATGATGGCTTTCTTCAGCTGTTGGTCATTAGAGCATTCTTTTTCAGCAACCTTTCCCTTAAGAATACTCAAAACCTTTTCTATTGGCCAAAAGTAGTGATTTTGGCACTGAAATCAGTATTAATGATCTTTCCCCACTTTCTGTCATTCCTCACTCTTCTCCCATAAACACTAAGGAATATCCTTGCACACTCCACACGCCTCTCCTTATGCTCATCTGACATTTTCTGTACCTTATACTTGTGGTATGCCTTATATCCGTATTTTTTCATAATTCTTACAACTGATGTTTGAGAGACTCTAACTCTTTTAGAAACAAACCGGGTGCTCCTGCGTTCCTTATTGTTCATCAGTCTCTTCACCTGGGCAATCTTTCTTCCTGGAACAGAGGGTCCTCCGTTCCCCTTTAAATGATCAGCACAGAACCAATGCATTGCAAACTTCTTCTTCTGGTAGACGACAAAGCTTCTCAGGCTTTCTTTTTTGATTGCATTGAGAGTGTCAGGACCGGGGACTGCACCGAATATACAGACACTTAATTATTTTACCATCACTGGCATGTGGCTTTTTCTGGAGATAGGTCTCTATCTGTGATTTCAAGATGGATTTAAGCTTTTATCCATTTTTTCTTGGTAGATCCACTATCAACTGGTCCCAAAATAATAGTTTTGCGGATTTTCATCCATTATTATATGAATTTTCTTTGTAATAATCCAAAAAATCCGTTTTGTGTGTTTTTTTTAGGTTCACCCTTTATAAGCAACTGCAAGTTGTGCGCAAGTCACTTTTTCAGATAAACCATTATGAGAGAAAATAGTTACAACAAACAAAAACACGAGTTAATTAATACTTGATCAGACTAACTATTTATAACACTGTTATTTTGGTTGGCTGTGTTATAAAGTTTTTGGACAGAAATTTTTTCTTTATCGAGAAGGTTCAAGCCTTATTAGATTAACTTTTGGCGAGGGACAAAAAAATAATTTAAAAAGAAGAGAAATATCGAGATATTGAGAAAATTTAAGTACACAAACTTTACAGCACGTTGTGCCAACATAATAATGCTATAGGTAATTTTATGAAACGTTTGTGTACTTGTCTTAATTCAATGGCTCTTTTAAATCAAATAAGCTTTAAAAAAACAGGGAGTCAAAATATAAAAGTGATTTTAATTTTATTTTCATTTCAATTGAAAAAAAAATATTTTGGAAAATTCGGGAACCAATTAAAACTTTATAGCACACGTGTCATAATGTACAGCTAATTTAACTTTATAGCACGATGATTACTTTATAGCAGGGGTATTGTGAAATTCACGATGAAGTGAGTAAGTATCATAAAGTACACAATAGTTTCAAAAAAAGGTTATAATGGTATTATTGTAAATTGGACATTGCCTTTAGGGTCAGTTAGAATTACGCTTACAGTTCCTTTGAGGCTCTTAATTATAGTACGCAATAAGGTAATCTTCTGTATAATAAAACAAAACATTCGTATATATGTTTCATTTGGCTGCCCAAACAGCTAAACCGAATGGGTTGAAAATTTTTGAGGGAACCCAGGAGAATCCCAGGAGTGACATAAGCTAAAAAAATAGAGTTTTTTTTATCTTTTTTAAAATCAGATTATTTAAAATTCCACGGGCAACGCCTACCAATTAATAAATGTCTCAAAACTCTCTGTTCTTATTGTTAATATTTACCTATGGGTATATTAATGTCTAGCCCTGGATCCTGGATATGGCCTCGGACCAGCGCTATATAAAACTTCTGGGTTTCTCGCTTCTAAAAATTCTCTCGATTAGCTTCAGCAAATGTCTTAAAATTGTTTTATTTTGACCCCGGCCATAAGAACAATATTATTAATAATAACCTCGAAAAGTTTAGCGGCCTCTGAAGCTGCCTTTTTGTTCAATCCAACCAGCAATACACCAGACTGAAACAATGTGAGATAACAACAATATTTCACCAATAATTTGAAAACGAGAAACTAGTGTAGTTCATTTCAGCGGTAAAATAAATAATACGTTTAACGCGAAGTTTAAAAAATTTAACATGTTTAAATCAAATCAGACTTTTAGAGACGCCCTGCCAGCCCTAAAGCAAGGTTCCTGACCTGAAAGATTGTCTCCTAGCATCCTCCCCGCCCCATGGGTGGTAACATAGGTAGTTTACCACCAGTGACAATATTAGCAACATATATAAAGTGCAGAGAAAGCCACAAAAACAAAGCTAATGGGCACGGGCAACAGTACTTAGAATAATAATTGAATAAAATCTTTACTCACTGTTGAATAATCCAGTCGATGAATCACGTAGAAACCATGTCCTTAGGATTAAAATAAATAAATAAAATAATAACTATTTATAACACTGTTATTTTGGTTCGCAGCGTTATAAAGTTTTTTGACTGAAATTTTCACTTTATCGAGTACTTGGTAAATTTCCTAGCTGTTTAAAAAAATGAAATATAATAAATTTTTATTTAGATTTTCCTAGTTTTGAATTGACTAGATGTGGATAGTTGAAAGCTATCTGAGCAAATACACTTAACCTAAATAAGTAAAATACAATTTCTAGGATGGATCCCAATAGTTCAAGATGGATGCCGATATTTCAAGATGGATGCCAATATTTTAAGATGGATACCAGTATATTATGATGGATGCCAGTATTTCAAAATGGATGCCAATATTTTATGATGCATGCCAATATTTCAAGATGGATGCCAATATTTCAAGATGGATGCCAGTATATCATGATGGATGCCAGTATTTCAAAATGGATGCCGATATTTTATGATGGATGCCAATATTTCAAGATGGATGCCAATATTTCAAGATGGATGCCGATATTTTAAGATGGATGCCAATATCTCAAGATGGATGCCAGTATATCATGATGGATGCCAGTATTTCAAAATGGTTGCCAATATTTTATGATGGATGCCAATATTTGAAGATGTATGCCAATATTTCAAGATGGATGCCAGTATTTCATGGTGGATGCCAGTATTTCCGGATGGATGCCAATAATTCAGGTTGGATGCCAATATTTCAAGATAAATGCCAGCATTTCAAGATGGATGCCAATATTTCAAGATGTATGCCAATATTTCAAGTTGGATGCTAGTATTTTTAGAGGGATGCTAGTATTTCAAGATGGATGCCAATATTTCAAGATGGATGCCAATATTTCAAGATGGATGCCAGTATTTCAAGATGGATACCAATATTTTAAGATGGATGCCAGTGCTTCAAGATGGATGCTAGTATTTCAAGATGGATGTCAATATTTCAAGATGGCTGCCAGTATTTCAAGATGGATGACAATATTTCAAGATGGATGCTAATAATTTCAAAAGAACATGACAATATTTCCAGATGGCTGCCAATATTTCTAGAATGCTGCCAATATTTAAAGATGGATGCCAATTTTTCAAAATGCAAAAATATTTCAAATGTCTTTTTCAGCTTTATATAAAAGTTGAAAATTGTAAAATAAAAACAAATAAAACTATGATATCTTATAACATCGATCAAAATTTAAGTTTACAATATTCTTTTTATGAAAAAATTGTGTACTTAATCATTCATACTCACTTCATGGTGAATTTTATTATTGACGTGCTATAGAGTAATCACTGATCATCGTGCTATAAAGTTAAATTAGCTTTATGTTACAGCACTGTGCTACAAATTTTCGATTGGTTCCTGGATTTTCTCCCAAAATTTTAGGATATTTCTTAAATATTTTTTCAATTCAAATGAAAATAAAAATCAAATAAACTATTTTTAAATCATGGTTTCTGCTTTGTTAAACCCTTACTGAATTTAAAAAATGAAATTATCCATTATCCATTGCATGAAGATAAGCACAGAGATGTTTCATAAAATTACCTATAACACAATTATTTTAGCCCGACGTTTTAAACATTTTTTGGACTAAAATGTTCTCTGTATCTCAAAGATGCTCGCCTACTTAGATCATATTTCATCCCTCGCTAAAGCTCGGGTGGGGCCAAATATAATCTAAAAAGGCGAGAACCTTCTGGATAAGAAAAAATTTCTGTCAAAAAACTTTATTGCAATGCAAACCTAAATAATAGTGTTATAATCTTAAATCTATATATATATATAAAGTTGTAATCTCTGTTAGTCGGTTTGTTTGTCCGATCATAACTCCGGAACCCCTGGACCGATTTGCCTCAAATTTTGATCGGGGAACTCGAGAGACCAACGGAAATGTTCTTAGTTTGGTTTTCAGATTCTAAGTTGTGTGGGTCGAATTTAATAGCGAAAATTTAGTTTCCAGGTGAAATCGTTTAAGTGCGGGTAAACGGCGGGAGTAACTTTTAGTAACCTTGGCAGCGCTGGGTTCCCAAGCTAGTAGTAAAAAAAATAGCTTAGAACTTACTGGATACTTTATCAAGACTTTATAGATTCTAATAATACGCGTAATTTTTTCTAAAAATATTTCATCCTCAAATTGGACTGCAAAAATTATATATGGCTGA
The DNA here is from genome assembly GCF_000591075.1 of Eurytemora carolleeae. Taxonomy (NCBI): domain Eukaryota; kingdom Metazoa; phylum Arthropoda; class Copepoda; order Calanoida; family Temoridae; genus Eurytemora; species Eurytemora carolleeae. The sequence goes on along the minus strand of NW_019397667.1, from coordinate 29,710 downwards.
TTTTATCTTTACAAAAATACATAATATTTAAAGATGAAGAAAAACAATTTTAAAAAAAAATGTCAAGGAGGGGTCTTAACCTCAAAAATGTTTTATTTGAAATAAACAAATAATATTAAAATCACCTGTCCTCTTCTCCTTGTTTAGTATTGAGGACAACATCAAAGTCCTTGTCTACAACCAAATAGTTATCAGACTTATGTACCACCTTAACAATTAAATATTAACAATAAAGAGTGAACAAAAAAATCACAATGAACAGTAAGGAGAAAACAATGAAAACTGAAAAACAAACATTGAACAATGAACAATGAACAATGAACAATGAACAGTGAACTATGAACAATGAACAATTAACAGTGAACAATGCACAGTGAACAATGCACAGTGAACAATGCACAGTGAACAATTAATAATGAACAGTGAACAAACAAACAAACAAACAAACGAACAAATGATCAACCATCATGAAGAGTAAAGACTGAACAATGAACAGTGAACAATGAAAAATTCACAGTGAAGAGAACAATGAACAATGAAAAAATGAACAATGAACAATGAAAAATGAACAATGAACAACGAAAAATGAACAATGAACAACTATTTATTCTCAGATGATAAACCTAGTAAGGAGACTCTCAACGTAAATTCCAATGAAAGAACATTTAGCAAGTTTCCCTTTAACACGGTGCCCTTCAAAGCTTTATATGAGCAATAATTTTGGAGATCCTTATTTTCATATCTGAAAGTTGAAATTTTAATTGTGGGTTCTTCTTTAAAAAATATAAATTGCGGATTTAAGCAGCAGATAAAATAAAGGAGGAAACAAATAAGAAAAAGGATTTAACTTCTTAACTTTTTTAGACAAAAAAGGGAAAAATTCAATTTCTTTAATGATATTTTAGATAATTAAATTACCTTAAGTTTATGTATAGAGTTCTCCTTCGTCTTTTCTTCCATACTGTAAAGATAGATCTTCCAGTACTTGGATATATACCTGGATACGTAATGTGAATGTGATTGTGAACGTGAACGTGAATTTAAATGTGATGTATTTTGATGTAATGCAAAAATATACTATTCATACAATTCTTTAAAATAGAAAAACTGTAAGAATTTTAAATATATTTCAAGTAACCTGAAAGTCCAAGCCTCCAGCCGTTTAATTAGAATCATTGCTGGAAACTTTTGCACTCCTAAAAAATGTCATCCAAAGAACAGAAAAAAACTTTTTTAACAAACTTAAGGATTAAATATAGTTAGAGACAAATTTCCTTGAAAATCTACATCGGAATTTTAGTTTTTAAATATCTTGTTGAAATATAAAGTACAGTAAAAACCCTTAATAACGAATAAATCGGAAGAATTTATCAAATGTCGTCTTGACAATTTTTCAACGAGTTTTATACTATATTACGTAAATTTCAGTATTTGCGAAAATTAATAAATAGCCATAAATATGCGGGAACAGTTTTTAAAGAGTTCCATATAATCATTTAATTACAAAACTAAATATCTGCAACATTCCATTATCAGAAAGTGAATTCTTTCGATGTATGGCTTATTTAGGGTTTCACTGTAGAATAAAAAATTCTTTAAATAACATAAATCAACATAATGATTGGTAAAAAAACCCCACTAAATTCAAATAATCCATTTATCTATGAAAACGTTATCGAGCTATTTTTACTCGAGACTTTAATTGAACTTGAATACCATTATTATTATCTTTAGGTATTGAGTAGTAATCTCTGATTGTTAGGAAGTCCAATTATAACTAAGGAAACCCTAGACCAATTTGCCTCAAATTTTGATGGGACAGTCGGAAGAACCACGGAACCACGGTTTAAAAATCCTATGTTAAGTGGGTTGACTGAGACTAGTATAGAGCATGGTTCTTAAGTTCGAAATTTAAAGAAGGGATATATTATAACAAAAATATTTTAAAGGGATTGTAAGCGTAAATTCCAGTGACCTTTCATTTGAAGAGTAGCATAACCGATTTACAACGGAACCCTTTAAACCTTTGTTTGATCAAAGATTTCGTAGATATTCTTGATTATATAGCGGGAAATTAAGTGCCAAGAAACCGCGCGAGTGTAAACTAGCACGGAGAGTACAGTGTACACTGTAACCTCAAGTCTCCCAGGCACTCAATCTTCAGCTATACAATTAGGTATCTACCACATCGATGTCCCCCGGACAAAGGTTTAATGGGTACCGTTGTGAATCGGAAATGTCTCCCTTTAATGGGAAGGTCACTTTAAATTACGCTTACAGTCCCTTTAACAATAAAATGTCAACTAATCCTTGATTTGGAATTTTTATTAACGTTTTTGTAATTAAGCCTCGCGTAAAAAAAACAAAAAAAAACATAATAATCACCTAAAGTTTACTCTCAAGATAAAGATCATTGTTTCTGAAAAGTTAAATAACATTATTCTTTCCTTTCCGTTGCTTAGAAGCTTGGCTGTACAGTACAATACTGTACAATGAAATATAAAAAAGCAGTACAATACTATACAGTTCAGTACAGAATTGTGCAACACAATTTAATACAGTACAGTACACTATTGTTCCGTTAACGCACAACGATGTGCAATATTGTACAATTTTAGTGTACTGTACTGTACAAACAACTGAAACAATTCAGGGTAATAATTGCAAGACAGGTACAATAGGAAATAATTTGGCCGCTTGGCGACACCTAATGAACGGCAAACATTTAATGTTGTTCATGAATAAGTCAACAAACAACATGTCTCTAAAAAGATTGATTACAAAGAAGTCAACATTGATCTCCTGACCATCTATGCCCGTCTCATATCATGTTTATCAAGTAGAACAAGGGGCTGAAGCTGATCAGCGAATGTTTTCATGTCATCAGCCACACCGTCGTTTCCAGAGGGAGCTAGCATACTCAGCTCTACCTACAGATAGATAAATCAATAAATAGATGGATGTGTGCATGAATAAATAAATAAATGAATAAATAAATTCGAGTTCTGTTAGAAAATCAATAATATTATTGCTGCACGCGATGTCATAACAACTCCTACAATAAACATGGGTTCACAATTCTAAAAATAAAAATATTACAACAAAAATAGTTTTGAAAAATTATACAAAAAAAAATTCTATTCTATATATATTTTTGTTAATAGTTATTCACACACAAAGATATACAAACATATATAAATGGTGTAGTTTAAATTTGTTTTAATATTTTAAATATATATAGTTTTGCAAAAGAAAAACAAATGTGCAAAATTATGCACAAATAGGCGACATTAATCATTACTTATTACATAACATATTTATCATTTCAGTTATTACGTAATCATCGAATCCTTCAACATATAAATAATTCATTTTGTATTTATTAGTTCTTGTATTATCTTTTTCCATTCATGTTCCAATGGGGCAACAAAATATTTCATTTGTTTCTTAACTAACATTTGACTAAGATCAGATAGATTTACAAAACAGATAACCCTCTTCAATTTTTTTAATGAATGAGATTGTTTACTAAATCGTCAATCGATTGTGGACGTTTTCTGTCCAGAGGAATTAAAAAAAACCATCCCCTGGAAAAATTCTTCCTCACATAACTTCTTTAGCCATAGCTACTTCCCAGCAGAAAGGAAAGTTTGAAATTATTGAGAAAGAAATAGAATTTTCTGCTGAATTTTGAAGTTTTGCCCTTCTACTAAGATTACAATAAAGTTTTATTTTTTACTAGCTGAAGGGACCGGCGTTGCCCGTGAACAAAAATTGGAAAAATAAATTTCGAATTTTTTTTTGGCCTATAACACTACCCGGTCACCCCTGAGTGTCCACAAAAAAATTAAAAAAATTCGACTAAGAATACAATCAAGTTTTATTTTTTTTAAGCGTTCTCTTAAGTTCTAAATTTTAAAGCAAAACCTCCACGAAACTATTTTTTTATGCTTTGCCAGCATTTTATATTTTTAGCGAAAATTTTAATTTAATGGGAGTGTTTTAAATTTTAAATTTTTAAAGTTTGTAATTGATCACCTGACAACAGTTGCTCTGTTCCCCAACTCAGGCTGACCGATATATCTCAACTAAATAGGCATCAATAAATCAACTAACCAACCAACCAACCAACCAACAAATATCTCAACAAAATATGCATCAATCAATCAATCAATCAATCAATTAAACAACCAATAAATCATCAATCAAACAACAAATCCATTAATCAATCCATCAATCAACCAATCATCACTCAACCAACAACCCAATCAATCAACCAATTTCATTACAAGAATTCTTATTTTTTATCAGAATTGCATCCTTCAATCCCCATAGCCCCCCCGTACCTGTTTTTATCATGTTTAATAAATTTTTTAATACATTCTGAAGAAAAGGGTATTTCAATTTTGAAAATTTTCTCCATATCAATTCTGTCAAAGTCTTCATGAATCCAAATCTGTGCTAAAAAACCAACTTTTGTTTGTGCAATGAATGAATGACCCTTTGCTTTTAAGGAGCGAAATGAGAAAAAAGAAAAAATTGGTTACACAATCAAATCGGAGTTATGGTATAGACTTTCGTTTATTTCGAACACTTGATCTCAATATCCAATGTGAGCTCATTTGAAAATGATTTAGATCTAACCTGCCACGGGATCCCAGAGTTAGGTTCTAGACTATGCCGAACTCTGAAATAAATAATGAATGATTGAGTGAATGTTGAAGTACGTGAGTTGATGAATGAGTAAATGAGTGAGTAAGTGCTTGAATGAGTAAGTGAGTGAGTGAGTATAAAAGTAGTGAATAAGTTCGTGATTGATTGAATAAATGTGTGTGTGAGTGAAGGATTAAGTGGTTTAGTGAGTGAGGGAGTGATTGAGTTTGTGAGTGATTGAGTCTGAGTGAGTGGGTTCATGATTAGGTTTATAAGTGAGTGAGTGAGTGAGTGAGTGAGTTAGTAAGTGAGTAAGTGAGCAAATGAATAAGAAAGTGAGTAAATGAATAAGTAAGTGAGTAAATGAATAAGTGAGTGAGTAAATGAATAAGTAAGTGAGTAAATGAATAAGTAAGTGAGTAAATGAATAAGTAAGTGAGCAAATGAATAAGTGAGTGAGTAAATGAATAAGTAAGTGAGTAAATGAATAAGCGAGTAAGTCTATTACTGACCTAAGGGTGAGGGGTTGTGAAGTTGTGCCACGAATGGAAAAAACCTAAAAAAAGTTTAGAATTATAAAATATAAATAAGTTTATTCGAGTATTCGAGTATTCGAGTATTCGAGTATTCGAGTATCTTTTATTGTGTATAAATAATAATAACAAATGTATAATGAGGTAAAAAAACTACAAAAAAAAACAATTTACACCAAAAATAATGAAATTAACAAATGTTAAACATATTAATAACAATAATTTTAACATAAACAATGCTAATTATAATAAAAATAAAAATAATAACAGTTAAATCAACTTCAATAAGATTTACCATTTCTAAACTAAATCTTACAGTTAGATCCATAAAACTTAGGAACACGAGGACGATTGATAATTTTAATGATTTCCTCTGAACATTAAACCTAACCATGCAATTGTGCAGTGTACACAGACCCCTTTTAAACCAATTGTGCAGTGTACACAGACCCCTGTAAAACTATTTCCTTCTAAACAAAATCAAATACACGGATCGCTTAAATATCGTCTTTTTATTCCACAATTTTATGGGTCCCACTGTATAGAAAATTAAAATGAAAAAATACCATTTCTTTCTCATGGAATGTTTCTTGTCCAATATCAACATTATCACACAAACCCCGTAACCTTCAAAATAAAAACAAATTGGACAATTAAAGAACATAAGGAAATGGAATCTGCAAGAGACCCCAATATTGACCGCTTACGATTGAGTGGGATATCCCTTGTGATTGCTCTCAAATTAGAACAAAATGTATGTTGGTAATTTTTAGATAATTCATGTTATTCGATAGATTAGTAGACTCTAGACTGTAGATTTAGTGCCAGGTTGAAAAAAATGTTACAATGAAAAAAAACCATAAAAAAATTAATATTGATAAAAAACAGATTAATGGATATATCTATATAATATAAAAAGACATTTGTATATATGTTCCTTATAGCCGGCCAAACGGCTGGACCGAATGGGCTGAAACTGAGGGAACCCATGAGTGCCTTGGGAGTAACATAGGTAAAATAAAAAGAGGATTTAAAACGAAAATTTGATTTAAAAAAATTCCACGGGCAACGCCGGGCACTTGAGCTAGGTAGTTAATAATAGAAATAGATAAATAGATACGAAGACCCATTCAGATAAAACTATATTTATAAATAGTTCTTTCTGCAAAAAATCACATTGATGTGTAATGGGTATTAGGATTACAACTTTTCAGACAACATTATTTTCAAATTATGCTAATCTATATGTAAATTTAACTTGTCTGTCTGGGTGTCTGTTGGTTTGTTTGTTTGTTAATTGTTTGTATCCAATAAACGTCAAAACGGCTGAACCGATCGGGCCCAAAGTTTGTATGGGACCTCACGCGACCCCAGGGAAGGTTTACGAATGATCAAAATTTAAAAAATTTGTGTTTAAAAGTTTTTTTTAAATTTTTGTAAAAGTTCGAAAATGCGCGAAAAAATATTATGAAATCCGCGAACTTTTTTGTTTTTGTTTTATATTGTAAAAAGAGAAGATGCTCAGAGATAAAGCCACAATTAAAAGTTGCAATAGAAGATGAGCGCGAAGCGCCCTAAAAGCCTAGTTATCATAAAAATGAAACTAACCTGTGATTGAGTACATCAACATGAGAATCCAGTACGCTTCCCTGTATCAGTAAAATGTACATGTAATAAATATACCAATAAACTCAATATTTTATAAACCTGAACATTAATTAATTTCTGAACAGACCTATCGGTCCATATTATTATCTGTACAATACATACTGAGAATAAATAGAGTGTTGTATCTGGATTGATACAGACTAAGGTTTATTGTAGAACATTGAGTCCCGAGAGTGAGTTGTATCTGTACGATACATATTGAGAATACAGAGAGTGTTGTATCTGGATTGATACAGACTGAAGTATTATTGGTCGGACATTGAGTTCGAGAGCGAGTTGTTTCTGAACGATACATACCAAATAATACAGAGATTGCTGTATCTAGATTGACACGGACCAAGGAGTATGAAATAGAAGGGAGATATAATTGACGCAGCCCGCCCTACCATATGATTATACATGTATTGCAGACGGTATTCCATTTGTATAAGAAATATTGGTTTGATGTACAATTACCGCGTTTACAATAACCTATTCTGAATATTTCTTATACAAATGGAGTACCGTCTGCAAAGCATGTATAATCTTATGGTAGGGCGGGCCGCGTCAGATGTATCTCCATTCCATTTCATACTCCTTGACACAGACCTAAAAGAACTATTGGAGTAAGGCATTTGTTACATCAACTACACATATCGTTAGTACATTAAAATTATATTAAAGGAATAGTAGACTAATTTTAAATCATCATTTCAACCATGGCATGTTCGATTCACAACGGTACCATTTAACCCTTGATCTATCTGAGGAACAATAAGGGAGATATGGTCGAATATACCTATCTTGAGAAGTGTTACATTTAGTTTATTTCCTTAATGACTTCAACAGCATAAATCCGCAAGTTACTTTTATAAAGAAAACAGAAAAGGAAAAAAAATTTCGGTTGGAAAAATAATGATTTCTCATTCATCTTTGTTTTGAGAAAGGTTTCAAGGGTTATTGGTATGAATCGGATGTGACTCTATAAATGTCTGAAATCAAAACAGAAATATATTTTCATTTAAATAAGTTTCACTGTTCCCTGAAGTAGGTATTCTTGGTCAGGAACAATATTTACTTTCATTGCAGCAGTTAGGGCCTACAACATTGTCAATGTCAATGTCAATGTCAATGTCATTGTCATTGTCATTGTCATTGTCATTGTCATTGTCAATGTCAATGTCAATGTCAATGTCAATGTCAATGTCAACGTCAATGTCATGGTCAAGATCATGATCAAAGTAAAGGTCATGGCCAAAGTCAAGGTCGTTGTTAAAGTTCAGGTCATGGTCGAAGTAAAGGTCATGGTCGAAGTAAAGGTCATGGTCGAGGTAAAGGTCATGGTCAACCTCAATGTCATGGTCAAATTCAAGATCATGTTCAAAGTCAATCTCATGGTTTAAGTAAAGGTCATGGGCAAAGTAAAGTTCATGGTCAACGTCAAGGTCATGGTCAAAGTAAAGGTCATGGTCAAATTACAGATCATGGTCAGAGTCAAGGTCATGGTCAAAATCAAGGTCATGGTCAAAGTAAAGGACTTGGTCAAAGTAAAGGACTTGGTCAAAGTAAAGGTCATGGCAAAAGTAAAGGTCATGGTCAAAGTAAAAGTCATGGTCGAAGTTAAGGTCATTGTCAAAGTAAAGGTCGTGGTCAAAGTTAAGGTAATGGTCAAAGTCAAGGTCATGGTTGAAGTAAAGGTCATGGTCAACGTCAATGTCATGGTCAATTTCAAGGTCATGGTCAAAGTCAAGATCATGGTCAAAGTCAAGATCATGGTTAAAGTCAAGAACATGGTTAAAGTAAAGGTCATGGTCAAAGTAAAGGACTTGGTCAAAGTAAAGGACTTGGTCAAAGTAAAGGTCATGGCCAAAGTAAAGGTCATGGTCAAAGTAAAGGTCATGGTCAACGTCAAGGTCATGGTCAAAGTAAAGGTCATGGTCAAAGTACAGATCATGGTCAGAGTCAAGGTCATGATCAAAGTAAAGGACTTGGTCAAAGTAAAGATCATGGCCAATGTAAAGGTCATGGTCAAAGTAAAGGTCATGGTCAAAGTAAAGGTCATGGTCAAAGTAAAGGTCATGGTCAACGTCAAGGTCATGGTCAAAGTAAAGGTCATGATCAAAGTTAATGTCATGGTCGATCAACGTCAAGGCCAACGTCAAGGCCAACGTCAAGGTCATAATCAAGATCAAAGAAAGCTAGTTGAACTCACCTCCATACCCTGAAAGGGAGCAGAAACACTCATTTATCTCTGAAAGTAACAAATCTGATTTTTCACCCTGTAATAAATCAACAGTGATATTTAGGGAACAGTTTCATGAAAATAACTATCTTGCTGTCTAAATTATCATTTTTAAAATGGCTTCTCTTCATGCAAAATCATATTCATAACTTCAGGTCAGGTCGTTTGTATTAGGATCAAAGTTCTTCCGAGATTGGACTCAATTCACAGATTAAAGCTATTGGAAGTAATAGAATCCATTACCAGATTGGATCCTTTGAAGGTATGGGATCCAATGAGCGGTCTGTATTGGATTAAGTGGTTGGATCAGCTAGAGGATTAGGAAGGGATGGGGATGTAGGATTGGATCGACTTTGATCCATATTCTGATCATTATTTGGATTTTCAGGTGCCTTGCTCTCCGCCTTGTTTTCATCCGACTCCTTAAGAGTCTTGTTTTCCCCAATATTGTGTGATTTTGTCGGTTTATATCTCGCGTTCTCTATAGGCTTGGGTCTAACATCATTAAGAGCAAAGCCAGGTCTCTCCGGTCTTGGTTGGAATGGAATACCCTTAGAAAATTATTTATTCATTAATAAAAAGAATATGCGCAAAATAGAAATTACAAAAAAATAAAGTTGAGCAGCGTAATTTCAAGTGAAATTTAAATTTAAGAGTTGCTTAAGCGATTGCAATTGTAACTTTATATCTTTATTTAAGGAACAGCCAGGAAGATTTGACGCTTTTTCTTCTTTATAAGACAAGAAGAATTTTGTCAATTTCTTTCTTTTTCTCTGCTGAATAAATCTATATTCTTCTAGAGGATTAAATATGATCAATTTTCAGGAAAAAACAACAAAATACTCTTTGATTCATTTGCTGAATTAAAAATTCAACTCTTTTATGTAGAGTCACTAAAAATTACGTAGACCAGTCCCTTTAAAGGGTTAAAAATTTAGGGAGAGTGGGATTCATGTTGTGTTCAATGCCCGGAAAATTACAAAACAGAGAGAGGGGGATTGAATTTTGACACTTTCTGGACTGAGCGCTGCGGCTAGGACAGGGGGCCGAGCGCTGCGGCCACATTTAAGACCCCACCAGCTACCAGTCTCTACGAAGGCATCCCACAGATATTATTTTTCTGGATCTACAAAATTCAATCCCCCTTTCTCTGTTTTGGAATTTTCCGGGGCAGTGAACACAACGTGAATCCCACTCTGCCAAAAATTTATTTTAAAAGTTTTGCAGATTTATGTAATATTTCTTCCCGCATTTCCATTAAAGGACTTCACTAAGTTTCTACAAAAGTACAATATTTTTCAATGCTTTATGATTGAAAATTAATTTCTGTTTCTGGGGGAAAAAGGACATAAGCAGGCAAGTTTTTTCATGTTTTTTTTCATACTTTTCACCCAATATGTTCTAGGAAAAACTCATTTTCTTAATGAGGTAATTTTCCAAGAAATATACAACCCTGCTTGTTTTACCTCAAATAATGATATATCATGCCCATCAACTGTATGAACCGGTTTCTTTAAACAGTAGTCCATCATATACTGTTCGCTGTACTGTAAAAATCTGAACAAAAAGATTGGATCAAACAATTTTGAAATAAGCAAATTCCGCATGTCTTTAGAATTTTCTTTTAAAAAAATTGAATAAAAACAATTCCATCCACAATAAAGCAATCCCTTCAAGCTCAAAATATATAAACAATCCCTTAAACCCATTAAATATTTAAAAAAACATTGAATTAAAAAATATATTTATCCCTTTATTTATATATTATTAATCCCTTTTCAATCATCTGGATTATCTCTTGAAATCTCTAGAATATCTGGATTATCTCTTTAAACCCCAGATGGATTATATCTCAAGATCACTAAAATAACTGGATTATCTCTTTAAACCCCAGATGGATTATATCTCAAAATCACTAAAATATCTGTATTATCTCTTTAAACCCTTAAAATACTAAAACCCCTAAAATACTAAGCTATTAAACCCCTAAAATACTTGGCTATTAAACCCCTAAAATACTAACAGTATAAGACCCTATAGTATCCTAAACTTACCCTGTTCCCTTGTAGCGTTTACTGAGCTCAAAATCTTTGATTTTACCAAATCTTGTAAAATACTTTTTCAATCTATCCTCCGTCATATCCGCTGGTACACCTGGAACAATAATCGTTTTCTAAATAGGACTATTGGTTAAGGACAGGTTCATGAGAATATTAAGTTTAGCAGTTTAGGACGGGTTCATGAGAATATTAAGTTTAGTAGTTAAGGACGGGTTCAGGAGAATATTAAGTTTAGTAGTTTAGGACGGGTTCATGAGAAAATTAGGTTTAGCAGTTTAGGACGGGTTCATGGAGAATATTAGGTTTAGTAGTTTAGGACATGTTCAGGAGAATATTAAGTTTAGTAGTTTAGGACGGGTTCAGGAGAATATTAGGTTTAGAAGTTTAGGACGGGTTCATGAGAATATTGAGTTTAGCAGTTTATGACGGGCTCTTGAGAATATTAGGTTTAGTATTTTAGAACGGGTTCATGAGAATATTAGGTTTAGTAGTTTAGAACAGGTTCATGAAAATATTGAGTTCAGCAGTTTATGACGGGTTCAGGAGAATAAAAAGTTTAGTAGTTTAGGACGAGTTCATGAGAATATTAAGTTAGTAGATACAAAATGTCTAAAGCAACAATAAGGCCCAAAAACAAAATGTCCATTAACAAAAAGTTCAATAACAAACACCCAAAATTACACATCCCCCAAAAACAAAACGCCCAATGTTACAAATCGCCCAAAACACAACACCGAAATAACAAAACAAAGATTAAGAAACAGTCCCATTAACATTTAGAAAATATCAACACTAACCTTCAAGTTCTATAAATGCTTCATGCTTCACAGTAAACTCTTTTGGCCCAGGTCTATTCATATTAACAAAAACATTAAGCAGTGCTTAGGATCCATTTAATTTCGAGGATCCGCACTGGATAAAAATGGATCCGGGCCCAGATCTTTCTTTAAAAGGAGTGTTCGTGAAAAATGAAAGGGGGTATAGGCTTACGCGGGAAAATAATCGCTTTTGATCGCTACTAATCTTACTTCTATATGTTGCTCTATAAGTAGAAAATTGTTAAAAACAACTTATACTGAAGAACGTAGCTTCCATACAAATTCAGAAAGTTGCAATATACGACTCAGATCGTGAATGAGGGAGTGACAGCAATTATCAAAAATGTCAAAAATAGGAATTTCCCAAATACCTGGGTATCTGGGAAATTTCCCAAATGCCTGGGTATCTGTGAAATTTCTCAAGTACCCAGGCATTTGAGAAATTTCCAAAATCTTAAAAATATACCACCCTCAAATACCTATAGGAATTTGGGGAATTTCCCAAATGCCTGGGTATCTGGGAAATTTCCCAAATGCCTGGGTATCTGGGGGAAATTTCCCAAATGCCTGGGTATCTGGGAAATTTCCCAAATGCCTGGGTATCTGGGAAATTTCCCAAATGCCTGGGTATCTGGGAAATTTCCCAAATGCCTAGGTTTTTGGGAAATTTCCTATTTAGAAAAAAATGTAAATGCTGTCGTGTCATGTCGTGAATCCATGAATCCATGAATCCGTGAATCCGTGAATCCGTGAATCCGTGAATCCGTGAATCAATGAATCAATGAATCAATAAATAAACGAATAAATGAATAAACGAATAAACAAATAAACGAATAAACGAATTAACGAATAAATGAATAAATGAATAAATGAATAAATGAATAAACAAATAAATGAATAAACAAATAAAAAAATGAATAAATAAATGAGTCTTTTACCTTATAAGACTCGTCTGAATCTCTTCTCTCAACTTCTTCTGAATATTTTTGATATTCTCGAAGATCATCTGCCTGGAGAATAATTTCATTATTATCATTGTAAACAGTTGTCAGTATTAGATCAAATAATGAAGAATTTTACCTTTTCCTCGCTTCTTTTTCCATAATTTCCTTTTCATATTCTTCTTCCATTTCCTTTCTCTTTCTTTCTCTAAATATCAAAAGTAATATGAATGGTCTACACTCAAGCAGGGATACATATTTTATTCATTTCCCCCCCACCCCCCTTCAGAACAGTTTTTTTTCCCCCAGGTATTAGATAAGTTGTTGCTACAGCAGAACTTTTGGGTAATACGGCAAATAAAAATGCTTTTGATGTCAATTTTTTTATCAACAATTAGCATCAACATTTTATTTCCCCTCATTTAAAATATACATGCACTCAAGAGAGTATAATTAAGAAGTAATAACTAATTATAAAACTGTTATTTTGGTTCGCAGTATTATAAAGTTTTTGGACAGAAATTTTCTCTTTATCGAGAAGGTTCCAGCCTTTTCAGATTTAATTCAGATATTTTAACACGTTGTGCCAAAATAATAATGTTATAGGTAATTTTATGAACCGTTTGTGTACTTATTTCAATGGCTATTTCAAGATCAAATATGCTTTGAAACAAAGCAGAAGTCAAAATATAAAATTGATTTCAATTCAAAAAAATATTTTGGAAATATCCTAAAATCTTAAGAATTGGAGGCTAATTTTTAAAATTTTGATCATTCATAAACTTTCAATAGGGTCAAGATTTTGGCCTCATCGCTTTAGCCATTTTGACGCTAATTAGATACAAAACAGACACCCAAACACCCAAACACCCAAACATACATAAAGACAATATATAGATATAGAGAAGTCAAAATTAAATGATTAAAGTCAAGATAGTTGACTTTTATATTCTACCTGTATTTTTCCCCTTCTAGAGCTTTCACAACATAAACATCCTTATCCAAGATCTTGTGCAGGTACAGCAGCGACACCTAGTGGACAAACATTAAATTATTTAGCAGAGAAACCTAACGATTAAATATTAAACTATTCACCAGAGACACTAACGATTAAATATCAAACTATTCAGGAGAGACACCTAGTGGACAATATTCAACTATTAAGAAGAGATACGTAGTGGACAATATTAAACTATTGAGCAAACCCTAGTGGAAAATATTAAACAATTCAGCGGAAACACCTAGCGGACAATATTTAACTATTTAGCAGAGACACCTAGCAGACAATATTAAACTATTCAGTAGAGACACCTAACTGGCCATATTTTAAACTATTCAGCAGACATCTAGTGGATAATATTAAACAATTCGGCAGAGACACCTAGCGGACAATATTTACCCATTTAACAGAGACAACTAGTGGACAATATTTACCCATTTAACAGAGACACCTAGTGGACAATATTTACCCATTTAACAGAGACACCTAGCGGACAATATTTACCCATTTAACAGAGACCCCTAATGGACAATATTTACCCAATTAACAGAGACACCTAGTGGACAATATTTAACCATTTAACAGAGACACCTAGCGGACAATATTTACCCATTTAACAGAGACACCTAGCGGACAATATTTACCCATTTAACAGAGACACCTAATGGACAATATTTACCCATTTAACAGAGACACCTAGCGGACAATATTTACCCATTTAACAGAGACACCTAATGGACAATATTTACCCATTTAACAGAGACACCTAGTGGACAATATTTACCCATTTAACAGAGACACCTAGTGGACAATATTTAACAATTCAGCAGAGACACCTAGTGGACAATAAATAACTTTCAAGTAGAGACACCTAATTTGAACTAATTTGAAATGAAATCTGAAAAAGAGGACTATGTTTAAACATTCAGCAGACACCCCTAGGGACTACTTGCAAACCGAGCTTATCTCTTGGTTCGTATGAGGGCTGTTACATCAATGGAACTATCTCTATTCCCAGCTATTGAGCTCATACTGGTTACAGTATTTTACTTTGACAATAAATTCCACTATTAAAATATTTTCTGGTCATAGTCGACATACCTTCTGAGCTGAGTCTTCATCTTCGAACAAAACCAACCCAGATTTCTAAAGCAAAATAAGAATAACTCAAACCAGGACAAAAATAATATCAAGTCATCGAATCAACGAATCAAAGAATCAACGAAACAACGAAACAATAAATCAACGAATCAACGAATCAACAAATCAACAAATCAACGAATCAACGAAAATCCAATCACGAACAAAATGTTAAAACAAAAATAAAATAATTTTGATTGGGGACCACGGTAGAATCACGGGAATGTGTTTTTGCTTAGTTTAAAATTCGGTGATGGCGAAGGATGAAAAAAAATATTTCGGTCTGGGTTGACCCTCGTCAGTTCTTGAGATTGTTCCGATCAGGAAGATTAAATGTGTTTTATCAAAGTTTAAAATTTCGAATTAGAGTGGATACTGGATACTGGATAGACTTAATAAGAGAAAGTTTTTTCAGGGAAAAGAGTTCCCAAGCCATATATAAATAAGAAAATAAATAAGTAAATAAAATAAATATCTAAACAAAATTAAAGATTAGTAAATTAATGAATAAAAAATGCCAGACTTACGTTTCTTGACCCCTTTAGCATGATTAAGGAACGAATTCTGCCAAACTTCTTGAAATATTTGTCTAAATCAGATTCTCGAAATGGCTCTTTAAATCCTAAACAAACAGTTGCCGGCGTTTATATAAATACAATGAAAACGACATTTTATTAAGACTGCCTTGATCCCTAATAAGAATTATTAAAATTACAAGTTTACAAGTTAACAAGTTAACAAAGAAAAACTGTCAATTGCATACTTCTCTTTGTTTACATGTTTAATTCTGTGTTTTTGCTATTAGACAAGATTAGTAAAAATCAAAATTAAAATAGAAATCAAATAGTCTTAATTTTATTGATTGATTGATTTGATTAATTTTATTGATGAATATGACGACGATTAAATATTATCTTTAGATGAATAAATAAATAATCCAGTGAATTAAATCAATATACGAGACAATAAATGAATTTTTCAAAAACAAAATCTGAAAATAAAAAATTTAAAAATTAGTGTAGGCCTTAAAAAATCATTAATTATATGAATGAATCAAACGTTTTAAAATAAATATATATTTTAAAAAAACTTGATGTGAATGAAATATAAATGAAATAAAAAATTAAAAATGAATCTATATATAAATTTGGCTTGTCTGTTTGTTTGTTTGTTTGTTTGTTTGTTTGTCTGTCTGTCTGTCTGTCTGTTTGTATCCAATTAACGTCAAAACGGCTGAACCGAACGGGCCCAAAATTTTTTGTGGGACATTTAGGGACCCCAGGGAAGGTTTATGAATGATTGAAATTTTAAATATTTGTCTCAATCAAAATTCGATAGTCATTAAATTTTTTAAAATTTTGAAAATCTACGAAATTTTTTGTGAAAATCCGCGAATTATTTTAGTTTTGTTTTACGATGTACACAAAGAGAACATGTTCACAATTAATTTAGAAAATGGGCGCGAAGCGCCCTCTAAGGCTAGTTTCTAAAGAAATCAATACATACATTGATAAAAGAACAAATTAATAAATGAATAGATGAATGAATGAACAAATGAATAAATAAATGAATGTATAAATGAATGGTCTACCTTCTTTACAAGTAAATTTGACTGCCAGTGAATGCTCTAAATCCTTGTCCTGTAAAAGGTAAAAAAATTAAAAACTTTATTATAAAGAAAATATTTTTTTATCACCAAGAAGCTTTGTTGCAAAGAGACTTGCTTGAGGATTTTGCTGCAACAGAGAAAAACGACAATATATTCCCCATTTTTTCTCAGACAGAAACAAGGAGTATGGAATATAAAGGAGATAGAAACGACGCGGCCCGCCCAATGATTATACATGCTTAGCAGGCGGTACTCCATTAGTGTAAGAAATACAAGTGTATTTAAATATTATATAAAAATTGATTTTATATAATATAGTGTAGTAAAAACCACATTTAAAAAATTAAAAAAACCTTTAAAACTCCTTTTCAAATGTAGTGCCCCCGTATGTAAAGCATGTATAATTATATGGTAGGGCGGGCCGCGTCGTTTCTATCTCCTTCATATTCCATACTTCTTGTTCAAAGGATACGGTTATGAATCAGAAAAAAAACCGCTCTTTTAAAATGTTTGGTTACTTTATCTCAGCTTAAGAAAACGGGTTTAAATTCTTGAAAGAATTCTTTCAAATTCTTGAACAAATTCTTGAACAAATTCTTGAACAAATTCTTGAACAATTTCTTAAAAAAATTCTTTAAAATTCTTTACCTAATTCTTGAACAAATTCATGAACAAAATTTTGAACAAATTCTTCCAAATTCTTAAACTAATTCTTGAAATTTTTAAACAAATTCTTTCAAATTCTTGAACAAATTCTTTAACAAATTTTTAAACAAATTCTTTCAAATTCTTTAACTAATTCTTGAACAAATTCATGAACAAATTTTTTCAAATCTTAAACTAATTCTTGAAATTCTTAAACAACTTCTTAAAAAAATTCTTTAAAATTCTTTATTTAATTCTTGAACAAATTCATGAACAAATTCTTGAACAAATTCTTGAACAAATTCTTGAACAAATTCTTGAACTAATTCTTGAAATTCTTGATCAAATTCTTTCAAATTCTTTAACTAATTCTTGAACAAATTCTTTAACAAATTTTTAAACAAATTCTTTCAAATTCTTGAACAAATTCTTTAACAAATTTTTAAACAAATTCCTTCAAATTCTTGAACAAATTCATGAACAAATTTTTGAACAAATTCTTTCAAAATCTTAAACTAAACCTTGAAATTCTTGAACTAATTCTTGAACAAATTCTTTCAAATTCTTGAACAAATTCTTGAACTAATTCTTGAACTAATTCTTGATCAAATTCTTAGTTCTGGAAAAAAAATTCAAACTTTTTAACATTCCCTTTAAGAATATGTAATTTGTTACCTCTCCCTTTAAGTGAACTCGTTTAGTCACCAATTGTCTAGTCTCTCGTCCAACCTCCAATCTATGAGGTCTGAAACATTTTGCCGTTTTAAATACACGTGATTTTAAGGGACTATACACGTGATTTTAAGGGACTGTACACGTGATTTTAAGGGACTGTACACGTGATTTTAAGGGACTGTACACGTGATTTTAAGGGACTATACACGTGATTTTAAGGGACTGTACACGTGATTTTAAGGGACTATACAC
>NW_019397667.1:4585-11474 GCF_000591075.1 Eurytemora carolleeae | reverse complement strand
TATAACTGTTATCTTCTATATAACTGTTATCTTCTATATAACTGTTATCTTCTATATAACTGTTATCTTCTTTATAACTGTTATCTTCTATATAACTGTTATCTTCTATATAACTGTTATCTTCTATATAACTGTTATCTTCTTTATAACTGTTATCTTTGTAATAAAACAAGACATTCATATATATGTTTCCTCTGGCCGACCAAACGGCTGATTTTTTTAGTGGACACTGGGGGTGACACAGGCTAAAATTGAATTTTTAAAAAAATTTCAATTTTTTTTACAGGCAATGCCGGGCCCTTAAGCTAGTAATTGATAATTTTCAATCATGTTCAAATACATATTTTCAATCTCATTTAGTGTTTTTCTGGTCAGAATTAAAACTATTGGTTATTGATCAAATTAGATAAATGGGCCCCTCGTTTTCATGGGAAGTCGCTTGAAATTATAACAACAATCCCTTTAACCAGTCCCAACAATCCCTTCAAAAATTCTCAACCGTTCCTTTAAACAATCTCAACAGTTCCTTTAAACAATCTCATCAGTTCCTTTAAACAATCCCAACAGCTCCTTTAAACAGTCTCAACAGTTCCTTTAAAAAATCCAAACAGTCCCTTTAAACAATCCCAAAAGTCTCTTTAAACAGTCCCAATAGTTCCTTTAATCAGTCCCAACAGACCCTTTAAACAATCCCAACAGTTCCTTTAAACAGTCCCAACAGTTCCTTTAAGCAATCCCAACAGTCCCTTTAAACAATCCCAAAAGTCCCTTTAAACAGTCCCAACAGTTCCTTTAAACAATCCCAACAGTCCCTTTAAACGTCCCAACAACCCCTTTAAACAATCCCAACAGTTCCTTTAAACAGTCCCAACAGTCCCTTTAAACAGTCCCAACAACCCCTTTAAACAATCCCAACAGTTCCTTTAAACAATCCCAACAGTCCCTTTAAACAATCCCAACAGTCCCTTTAAACAGTCCCAACAGTTCTTTTAAAGTTTAAACAGTCTCAAACTCGTCTCTTATATTTCATAAAAAAGGGATTTAAACCACTTTGGCCGCACATTTGTTAATTTGGCCCAAAAAATGGTGACCAAATAAAAGTGAAAATTTGTGTTTAGGACCTTTCATGGCCCCTGGGTGGTTTATAAGATAAGATAAGATAAGATAAGAGAGGATCTGAAGACCCCCCCATTTTGGAGAGCCCAGACCGCCATCGGGGCTACCTCCCATGAGCTCCGGCACCCCCCGGCTCCCATACTACCGATGAGAAGATGCTACCAGTGGGTCGGGCAGAATCACAAAGTGATTCTGATGTGCATCCTCCAACAGCCTACAACAGCACTAACACGAGAAAAGACATTACCTGTTTACAACCTAGCTACTAAGTAGATCCAATTTTCTAGAACTGTAGTGAGACTGGAGGCTCTGGCAGCCATTGTACGGGCGTTGGCTCCATCACCCCCTAAATAGTCTTTGAAGATCATCCCTATGGGTCGAGAATTAGATACATGCCTCTCCATGTACTGAGTTATTCCTTTAGCAAATCGGGCAAATGCTACTCCTGGGCACACCACTCCGACATGTAATTCATTTAGGGCCACTGTAGCACCCAACTCTTTACACCAAGGACAATGTTTGTAGGATCCACCAAGAACATTAGGTCTGCGGTTTCCCAAACCAGCATCCCCTGCTCGAAACATACTGAGAGTTCTGAATTCATCAGAATCATTGACGTGGGGCTGCAATGAGAACCAACTTACAGGGTCTGGCATCCACAACAACGAGGGTACGGCAGCTTTCCAGCTGAGGTTCTCTGATATATGAAGATCCCTGAGCTTTTGTCTCAGAGTCCCTTTACGAACTAGCTGTAAGGATCCTATATTCAGCTTGGAAAGAGTAGCATTTGTTTGCAAAGTCCATATGTCGGTAGGATCATTGCAGACAACTGAAGCTACTTGTTTGACAATAGCATCCCCGTTCTTGATCGCCAAATCATGACGGAAAAGGACCTGTCTGGTGTGTATTCGTTGCCCAAAGGGCATAAGCCCAGCATCAAGTACTCCTGCCAGAGTAGAAGCTGACCTGGGTAGCTGTAAAATAAAACGAGCTACGCTATTCTGTATTCTATCTAATTCCTTGATAGTAGTTGCTGACACCACCATAGCCTCTGAGGCATACAGGATCGAAGGGATTGCACATAGTTCCCATAGCTTATGGGCTGTTATAGCTCTGTCCAATCCTGACCGTGTTAGTCCCATTATAGTATGCGCGAACGCACGGGCACTAGATATCATTTTTCCCTCTCTGGCTTTTATCAGATTCCTACCTTTAATACTTAAGCTCACACCTAGGTATTTAGCCACAAGAGAAGCTACTAAATCTGGGCTATCGTTATCAACTTTCCAAATTGTATTGTTTGCACCTGCGGATAGTATAACCGTTTTGTCAACAGCTAACTTCATGTTCATATCCTGACAGAACTTATTAACAACTTTCAGGAGCTTGTTCATACCTCTGACTTTTGTTCTGGAAATTAAGACAAGATCATCTGCAAAAAAAAGGGCAGTAACTACTACTCCATTGAAACCAACCCCCTCCTTTAGAGAGTGTAGAACTTTACCTAACCCGGAGATGTACAGCGAGAATAGCAAAGGGGACAGCACACACCCTTGTTTTACACCTCTTGTGAACCATAGAGGAGCTGATAACCCTCCTCCAATCCTAACTCTGACACAATCATTATAGTACATGGATTGGATGATGGACTTCACCCTACCTCCAAAGCCAACTGAATCTAGCTTAGTGTATAGTAGTTCTCTGTCTACAGAATCATAAGCTTTTGCTATGTCGCAAAAAGCAAGGGAAATTGTATGGTTCTTTTTCTTGGCCCGTCTTATAGCTGCCAGCAAAACGAAGACACAATCCGAGGTAGATTTCCCTTTCCTGAATCCATATTGGACTGGACCGTACAACCCTTCTTCTTCACAAATCTTGTCCATCCGTTGATGTATTATCTTGGTGAACAAGTTAAGAAGGACGCTGGACACAGTTAAGGGACGTTTACCAGTTACCAATAGAGAAGGTTGCTTTTTATCTATAAGGGTCATTTTTCCCGTCTGTAGACACTCAGGGACAAAACCTTGAATAAGCATTTGGTTGAACATATTAGTAATGACTGACAGTGCTTCCTGTCCTGCATACTTTAACATTGAAGTGGTGATACCATCTACCCCTGGAGAGCGTTCATCTTTTAGGCGGTTTATCAGAAGCTGAACCTGAGCAAGAGTGACCGGGGCACAAACTTCCTCTTCATGCTCACATGCGTCAGCTTCAAATATGATCCAATCTTTCCATGTCTTATCATTTCGTGATTGGGCCTCCTTTATGATTTGCTCATTCCTATTGGTAAAGACTGGTGATCTTTGACCTGAAAAAATTAAAGCTAATTGTTCCAAAACAATCATCTCCACCAATGCCAGGTTTGTAAAAAGCACACCATTCTCATCCTTTATAGCTGATAAGCTTCCAGACTTTCTTTCTGCCTTCCTTACTAGATTCCAGAACTGCTTTGAATAAATCTTTACGGAACACCGAAGTTTTATTCTTTTCAGACGTTTTTGTCTGCCACTTTGTCCTTGTACTGGATTCGAAGCTGTTTTGCCTTTTTAATGTCATCCTGGAGGAGACCATCTGAATTAGGTCGAATTCCATGAGAGTGGCAAACACTTGTTCTTTCTCTAATGTTCGACTCTAACATAATACACCTGACACGTAACCGGCGTATCGACTTATTATTGACGCTTCTTCTAGAATTTTGATTGAACATTGGCTGAGGCAGAGCAGCTGAAGCAGTTTTTATGCACTCTATAAGTTGCTCACAACATTTATCAATGCTTTGATTCTCCCAGTTTTTGGTTTTTATGATCTCGTCTAAATGTTTAGAATACCTATGGTTAGTTTTTTGGGTAGGGCTTTTTAATTTTTGCTCCTTAAGTGTTGGTATCTCGTTAACAAACATCCCCAGATTTACTTTTACTAATATTGCTGAGTGATCACTGCCCCATAGCGTTTCGTTGTTGACATCAATTATCATATTGTCAATTAGCTCAGCTGTATTGCTGTCACATAGGACATAATCAATACAAGTTTGGGAGTTGGCAGTAACTCTGGTAAATACCCCTGAGCATTTTTGCTGATCAGCATTTACTATAACCATACTAGAAGCCTCTACAAAATCACGAATTAATCCCCCATTGAAATTAATATCTGGTCGATTTCCTGGAATACCCCTTTCATCACACCCAACATGACCATTCAGGTCCCCAAGGACTATGCATTCATACCCATCATTGCGTATAGTTTCTATCTCAGTTTTAATCATATCTAACAGATCCGTATTCCACTGTTTAAAGCTTTCATCTTGTACTTCAGATGCACAATATACTGTACAAAATGCTATTTTTTTGTTGTTTTCATAAACCAGGAGCCACATGCGCTCAGCATTCAAATAAGGATGAAGAACCAACCCCGGCTCCCAGGGGGAATGGTTTAATTCTGGACGAACAATTATCAATTTCCCCCCACCTTTCTTAGAACCAAGTCCTCTTTCTTTGTTATACAAAGTAAAAGAATCAAGAGCAGATAGATCCTCATTTGATCCCAAGGTTAAATGAGTCTCATCTAAGAAACATACATCTATATTTTCTGACTGCAAAACTTCTGCTAGATGATCTATCTTATCATCTCTAGCGATTCCATTTATGTTCCAGTGAATCACCCTAAGTATAGCATCCAGCTCAGCTGGGGGCCTAGCTATACTCTGTTCTCTTGGGCGTTTAGCTTTGCTTTTATCTCGATTTTTCCCCGTACTATCTTATAGACATTTATTGAGGGCTAGAAACCAACCAATTAAATCTGAAAATATCAGCCAAGGTTAAGATTAAGTAATAGTAAAACCTAATGTATAAAATAATTTGGAAGTACACTGGAACTAATTATACTGGAAGTACACTAGAACTAATTATACTGGAAGTACAGTAGAACTAATTATACTGGAAGTACACTAGAACTAATTATACTGGAAGTACACTAGAACTAATTATACTGGANTTAATTGGTCAACCAATCTATCATTCAATCAATCAATCAACCAACCAATCACCAAGCGACAATTGGTCAACCAATCTATCATTCAATCAATCAATCAACCAACCAATCACCAAGCGACAATCATTCAATCAATCAACAAATCAATCAATCCTTTAGTACCCCACTCAATCGTCAAACCAATCAATCAACCAACCAACCAATCAATTCAATCAACCAATCAATCAGTCACTATAAGCAAAAGTTGAGGGCTAGAACCAACTGTTTAAATAAAAGCCAAAAAAGATTGAATATTAAGTAAAACCTCATGTATACTTCAATTCAAATAAATTTTCAAAAATACATAATACTATAATTCTTTATAGACACATTTTGACTGTTAGAAACCAGTAAACAAAAACTGGAAATATTGGTACCAAACATTTTATTTTAAGTGTCAACCAATTGGCAAACCAACCAACCAACCTGTCGATCAATTGGTCAAACCACCAACCAATCTGTCATTCAATCAATCGCCAATTCAATCACTCAATCAATCAATCAGTCAACCACTCACTCGTTAAACCAATCGGCTAACCAATCAATCAACCCATCAGTCAAACAACCAACCAACCAACCAACCAACCAGTCAGTCACTATAGACATATATTGAGGGTTAGTACCAACTGTTTAAATAAAAGCCAAAAAAGGATTGGATATTAAGTAAAACCTCATGTACAAAACAATTCAATTGAATTTTCAAAAATACAAAATACTATAATATTATATAGACACATTTTGACAGTTAGAAACCAGTAAATAAAAACTGGAAATATTGGTAAAAAATATTTTATATATAGTGTCAACCAATTGGCAGCCAACCAACCTGTCGATTAATCGATCAACTAACCAATCAATCAACCAATCAATCAAACAACCAACCAATCATCAAGTAACAATCAATCAATCACTCAACAAATCAATCAATCAATCAGTTGCCCATTCAATCGTTAAACCAATCTACCAACCAATCAGTCATATATTATATTAACTGTCAACCAATTGGAAAACCAACATACCAACCTGTCGATCAATTGGCCAAACAACTAACCAATCTATCATTCAAACAATCAATCAACCAACCAACCAATCATCAAGCAACAATCAATCAATCATTAATTAATCAATTAGTAACCCACTCAATCATTAAACCAATCGTAGTCTATAATACACTTAATTTTCCATCTGTCTATCTGTCTTCTGTATCATTTGCCGTCACTCAATAGTAAGAATTAAAAAGAAATTAATTGTTTCTGGAAAAAAAACTAAGAATTTTCTGTGGACTAAAAAACAAATACTCAATCATTTAATCAATCATTCCAATTATGACTAACTCTAATAGAAAAAAGGAAGACAAAAAACAAATACTCAATCATTTAATCAATCATTCCAATTATGACTAACTCTAATAGAAAAAAGGAAGACAAAAAACAAATACTCAATCATTTAGTCAATCATTCCCTTTATGAAGATTTCCCTGTCCAACTCTAATAGAAAAAAGCAAGACCAAAAACAGTAATATTGTGGAAGACGATGCCTGGCCGCGTTAAACTAGTTCCACAAGATTCAACAGAATGAGATAGAACGGATACGGGGCATTAGTACTGATATCATCTCTACAGTCTACACGTGCGATATCGATATTGACTCTAGTTCTGAACCCTCTAGTAATAAGTTATAAGAAATATATATACTGGAAGTTATTTATGCGTTTTATTAGAGTCTGACTCACGTCCTCTATAAT
>NW_019397667.1:0-4578 GCF_000591075.1 Eurytemora carolleeae | reverse complement strand
TCCTACCCGCTACGCTAGGACTCTAGTTCTGAACCCTCTAGTAATAAGTTATAAGAAATATATATACTGGAAGTTATCTATGCGTTTTATTAGAGTCTGACTCACGTCCTCTATAATATTTTATTTAATAGCAATATAATTAATAGTTACAGACACTTACTAGACCGGTCTGAACTTTGATAAAATCAACTGACAATAATTATCTGAACTCAAAAAAGAGCATGTAATAAATAAGCCAGAATACGAAGTATACAAAAAACCATTTAAATATTCCAAATTATTTGCCAAGGATTGAGGCTAAAACATTGCCGACTATACAATATGAATAATTGGATATACTATCCAGGAAATTAGTGTATATTGCCGACTATACAATAATAAAAATTGAATATACTATCCAGGTAATTAGCGTGAGCTCAACTAAAAATTATAACCAATATATAAGAACACTGTTCATTAATTTAGCCAAAACAAAAAAACCATCCTTTAATCTATAATAGATCCTGTATCTTAGAATCATCAATTAGGACTAGTATTATAGTAATTAGCTTGTTTATAGGTAATTTGATCATGATAGCTGGAATAATTCAGTTCATTCTACCTCTTCCAAACACTGAGCTAGCACGAACGAATCCTGGAGCTCCGCCCACACCTCGGCCTCCCTGACCACCTCGTCTATGATTATGTCCTCCTCCCCTTCCTCCAGAGTAACCTCGACCTCCCATGCTCCTTCCTTCATCGTTGACAGGCTCTTCCCCTCGAGTCTGATCAGTCTCATTACCGGCAGCCTCCCCTCTTTGACGATCTTCCCTGTTTAAGCCTATTCTTATCCCTCGTTGATTTTTAGGTTTAGCCGGAGGGGGAGCACAGAAGTGATCAAACGCAGTTGGGTTGGCCAGCACGAGTTGGGTTCTTAGGCTCTTCTGATTGGTATAATGTACCTTGGCTGCATGGCCTGGGGTATGGCACCGCTCACAAACTGAATCCTTTTCCTCGCATCTGTCATAGGGGTGCATATTCCCCCCACACCCCACGCAGAAAACCCTATCTGGGCAATTGGCTAGCTTGTGGTTGTGACTCTCACAAAAGAAACAAGCTGGAGAGGCTTGAACCACAGTGGGTTGTTTGTCTGCAGCCTCTTTCCTGAAATCTTTAATTGAGTCAACCAGATCATTAATTTTCAGCTCCATACTTGCTTGATCTATAAGATTATCCCGATCTACCCATTCTTTCCTGAATTGTTGCAAATCCTTCACAATAGTATCAAGACAAGATTCAATTCGGTGTCTTGAAACTTTAATATCTTTTAATATGGCAATGCTCCCTGCAAGCTCAGTCTTGAAAACCTCAAACTGGTGTTTCAACTCAGCCAAGTCCAGTTCCAATCTTGACCCTGTACCTTCTTCAACTGAGTGTTGAGAGGCGCGATTGACTTCCAAGGCATTACCGATTGACTCTTGAATTGTACGACTCAACTGGGTTTGAAGGATGTTGGCCATTTCCTTGGCAACGCACAGAAGATCAAGTTCTGTTTCCTTGAATTTTTCCCCTGTAGAGCCCGTAGAATCCTGATACTCTTCCAGGAGACTAAATACAGAACAGTTATGAGTGCGAATTAATACCCCAGATAAAAGACAGGGGGAGAAAAAAAACACCAAATCCGTAAACAATAACTAGGTAACTGATCAGTAATTTATATAAATAAATATTGTTTCATTGAATCAAGAAAGTTAAGAACTATAAATAAAATTTATCCAAATAAACATTAATCCATTGAATAATCAAAACAAAAATAAAAAATAAAAATAGGTGGTATTGAATAATCAAAAAAACAATTATAATTAAATATTATTCCATTGAACATTCAAAAAACAACAAAAAAAATTAAAAAGAATAATTAATCAATTAATAAAGAATCATTTAAAACCAATTAGCTCTGGTAAACCTGTTATTCAAGGCCGGGAAAGAAAACAACAGTAATTTAAAACTCAATTAACAGGAAATATTGTAAATAAACTTTGCTTCATTAAAAAGATAAAAAAACTGTAAATTAATACTCAATTAAAAGGAAATATTGTAAATAAATATGGCTTTATTAAAAAAGAAAAATTAATAATCAAGGCCGGGACAGATAACAACAGTAATTTAAAACTCAATTAACAGGAAATATTGTAAATAATGGCTTCATTAAAAGGGTAAGAAACTGTAGTTTAAAACTCAATTAATAGGGAATATTGTAAATAAATACTGCTTTATTAAAAGGAAAAAGGAAGAAGGGGAGGTAAATACCGAGTGAAAATATACAGGTTAAATACGTTTTTATGGTACTTTGGAAACCTGAATCATTCAAAACCGATTAAATCTAGAAAAATTATAATTCAAGGCCAGGAAAGAAAACAACAGTAATGTAAAAATCAATTAAAAGGTAATATTATATACAAATTTGGCTTCATTAAAAGGATAAAGAACTGTAGTTTAAACCAGATCAGAAAAAACTCTATTCAATGCATTTTAGATATAGACTGGTACCTTTGGGTATTAAATATTTTACTAGTCTAATTATGGTATTTTTGAAGTTTATGATGCTAAGATGAAGCATCTGGAACTACTAAAGAATCTTGCTGAAAAGGTACAATTTTAATTTTAATTAATTAAAGGGACTAGAGACGTAATTTTAAGTGCTTGTTCATATTTAGGATGTTCCGTTACAATGTTATAGCTATGCTCGGTGTTTTTCAGCCAAAAAGTGAACCTAGCGATCTGTTCACTGTCTTTAACAATGACAAAGTAAGACGTCATTATACCACTTGGGCCAGGGAATATTTGTCCTGACTAACATTATAATTCAGAAATAATTTTTCTGATTACATTTGAAGACCGGAACTGATTTGCATGTGAGAACCGCTCGAGAACCTAGTGCGGCATTCGATCATATTTCTCCATAGGTTTGGCAAAACAAGAATAAGACGACATTTGTGTTGAGTGAAAAAACATGAATTAAGACGACTTTATAACCACACGTCACTATTCAATTCATGTCAAATACTATACTTATTTCAAATTTACTCTGAGTTTATCAGCCCATGGCTAACGTTTTACCTATCCAGCTATACTCTGAGCTGATCAAATTAAGGCACATTTTTACCAAAGTCTATTGCTCTCCGAGTTATCCAGTTATACTCTGAGCTGATCAATTTAAGACACGGTTCTACCTAAGTCTAATGCTCTCCGAGTTATCCAAATTAGACACATCCCATCAAAGGTTAAAGTAACATAATTTCCGACGTTTCATAGTGAGTTATTTCAAAGCCACCCACTCATAATAAATATTCCATCATAGTTTAAAGAAACTTTACTTTCGAAGTTTTGAAACACTACTCTCCCGTAAGGTGTTAACTGCACATAGTCTGGGTAGATATTCCTGACTAGAGGCTTCAAGTATCTTCAGTCTTTTATAGGAACCGTTCCAAATTAGACACATTAAGTTTTTTCAAAGCCACCCACTCATACTATATATCCTGTCAAAGATTAAGGAATCTTTATTTTCGAAGTTTCATAATGGGTTTATTCAAAGTCAACTAGCTATATCTAGGGTTAAACTCAAAGGGATGAGTGTTAATAGACGCACCCACAATTAATTCCAGAATTTTAGGATTATTAGTATTCTATCCATGAATGATATCCATTACTCCGTGCGGGAACTTCATTCCAGTAGTAGTAAACTCTTCAAGAGTGAGTATTTAACGAACCATAGTTAAGAAAATCTTTATTATACATAACGAAATAAAACCAAACATAAACCGAAGTTAGACAAATTAATCGTTAGGAACAAACCATAATAATACAAAAATAATTCTTAGAGCAAAAAGTAGGAAAAAAAGGATCAATAGTAGGTGGGAACACAGGTGCAAATGTAACTTCAAATCTGAAAAAGGTAGGGAAAAAAAGGATCAATAGTAGGAGGGAACACAGCTGCAAAAGTAACTTCAAATCTGAAAAAGGCAAAACAAGAGCCTTCCCGACATCCTGCCACCTCAACCGCCTGGAAGGGTTAAAGCTACAAATATCAATTACTCTTGATATTTGCGCAGAATCCCAAAAAAACAACATCCATTTAGTCAAGACATACAAACATTATAAGCCACACAGTGAAAAATAAACTAACTGACTTGCATTCCTCCCCCCCCTTCAGGTACTCCAAAGTACTCAACAACTGCATATAAACAAGAACATTCACATAAATTATAAACATATTAATGTATAAAAAAGGCCTGTTTATCCAGTATCACCATTATCTTCTGAGCTTGGTTCGAGCCATCTTCGAGTAGGGATCGTCCCGGTATATGTTCGAGGCCAGACTGGGTTTTCTCCTCTCCTCTCTGTTTAGTTTCCAGTTACAGAGGGGACACTGTAACATACACGCATAAAGCCATAGTTAAAACATTTTCATTTGTGGAGGTCATTTAGGTCATTAGAGGTCGTTAAAGGTCATTAGAAGGCCAAACACTGGATTTGTTGCTGCTACTGTATTCCCTGGGTTCCTAGCTTTCGTTTGATATGCATAAAGCCATAGTTGAA
>NW_019397666.1:37596-49919 GCF_000591075.1 Eurytemora carolleeae | reverse complement strand
GAATACACGGATACAATGATACAAGAATAAACCGATACACGGATACAGGGGTACAAGGATACACGGATACAAGGGTAAAAGGATACACGGATACACGAATACAAGGATACAAGGATATACGGATACAAGAATAAGAGGATACAAGGATACAATGGTACAATGGTACAAGGGTACAAGGGTACAAGGGTACAAGGGTACAAGGGTACAAGGGCACAAGGGTACAAGGGTACAAGGGTACAAGGGTACAAGGGTACAAGGGTACAAGGATACAAGGAGACGTTCAATGTGCATACGTACTACGTAGTACGTAAAATTTTCATCTTGAATTAACTCCTAAACCGGAATTGAATAAGAATTGTATATTTCATCCTTCCTATATGAAGAAGATGTTTAGCAAGCTTTTGCCAGGGTTGTAAAGTATTTGCTAAAAGATTTACAAGGATAATATAAAGCCAGATGTTGCAGGCATAGTTTATACTTCAAACATACTTGACGACATCAGATTCTCACATTCTAGAATTAGATTCTCAGATTTTTAGAAATAGATTCTCAGATTTTTAGAAATAGATTCTCAGATTTTAGAAATAAATTATCTGAGTTTAGAAATAGATGCTCTGATTTTTGAAATATATTCTTAGATTAAGATGTGATAAATAAATTCTTAGATTTAAGAAATAGATTTTAAATAAAACTTTTTTGATTTTTGAACCTAGATTCTTATTTTAAAGAAACAGATTCTCAGATTAAAGAAAAAGATTCTCAGATTCAAGAAATAGATTCTCAGATTCAAGAAACAGATTCTCAGATTAAAGAAATAGATTCTCAGATTCAAGAAATAGATTCTCAGATTCAAGAAATATATTCTCAGATTCAAGAAATAGATTCTCAGATTTAATAAAAAAATTCTCATATTTTGCAGGGTGTCCCAATTAACATGGCAATTAAATGACAACTTCTAAATCGTCTTTGCTTGAAGCGGGATTATTTCTTAAGGATGAATTTGCAGTAGCACATATAAAACATTTAACACCGAAAACTAATGGTATCGGGAAATCCAAAATGTGGTCTACAATTTTTTAAGCTTCAAAATTGACAGAAATATCAGGAAGTTTGTCCAGATTCCAGTTTATTAAAAATCAATAAAACTGTTCAAATTTGTTATACCTCCGTCAATTTGAAAGATAAAAGGAAGGTTGATCACATTAAAAGTTCAATCTTTTTTTTGATGCATTTTATGTCATTTATTAATTATCAGAAATCAAAGACAATATTCAAGTCGTTTCTAAATTCCCATGTTTATTTGGACACCCTGTAGAAAAAAACTAATTTTTTGGGTTCTAAAAAAAGATTCTTAGACGAGAGTTTAGCTACTAAAATACGAATCTGAATTTTTAAGTTTTGGGTTCTCCAGGCTTTCCAGTGTATAAAGGTTAAGAATTAAAGTTTTGCAGATAAATAAAATCCTAAGATTCATGAAGAAGTGATAACCAGATATTTGATGGTGTCACAAAGCAAATAGTTTTACCAGCAACTTTTTAAATGTGTGAAATAGGTCTGAGTACGCTGCACTATTACTGTGTCTCATGTTTATTGGATTATCTAAATTCATAACTTGAGTAAAAAGTTGTTTTCCTATTCCAGAGTTTTCTGGTTCTCAATGTATTATTCGGAGATTATTTAAGCTGATGTTTTTCAATGTTTTCCATTCACACGCATATTACGAAATAGGATTTATACAAACCTCGGAGCAGAGGTAAGAGAGTAAGATTGATCAATTTAAGCCTATGATATGCAATATTTCCAAAGCAGATTCTATTGTGTTCAAGTACTGTACACGGCCAATCAGCAGACATCTGTTTTCAGGGATATTTAAGAATCCTTTAGATAGAAAATAAAAATCTTCAGAAATAGACTAAATTCATAAATTTACATGTTTTATGAAATGAATGAAAATTGGAGTATTTATTTATAAGTTTTAAAACTTAACCCCTGAATGGCCCAATGGGTATTATATGCAACAAGTGGCCGTTAGATGGCAGTAAAAAAACCTTTCATGAAACTGTAGCATGGCGTGCTTAGCCTATCCAGGTTGAGCATATGCGCAGTCTGGTTAGTCTGTTCCTCGGAGAAAATACAGGAAGACTGAATCAACCCAATCTGCTTGATCTGCACACATGACTAAATTCGGTGTTTGCAGACAAGAGTCCTTCCTGCATAGAAGAAGACGACCTTCCAATTATAACAAATAATTATAAAATTCAGCACTGAAATCTTTACCCGTAGCTTAAAAATGGGTCTGTGTAAACTGCACAATTGCTGAGTTTCATGTTTGGTGGAGTCTTTAAAAACATAACTTGAGTGCAACATGTGTCTCAATATTTTATAGATTTTCTGTTTTCAAAAGGTATCACCTATATAGCCTATATAGCCTATATAGCCTAGAACTTCCGCAATGAGTTAGGGCAACACAAAAACGTTAAGCTAGAGTCTATAGAGCAGTGCTTTGTTAAAGGGGCTGTACTCTGTAGATGTATTTTCCCGCCCAGTTTCCTGTTAAAGGTGCATGTTTGATTCACAAAGTCCCTTAAAAGCTTTGTCCGATGAAAAATGAATGAACTAGATGGACTTGCGCTACATCAGAAACAATAGAGAAAATTGTCAAATGAAACACCTTTCAAGCTAAACAAAACTACGAAATCTTTTACATTATAAGATCGGTTAATTAATCTGGAGATTAATAACAAGAGGAGAACAAACATTAATTAATCTGGAGATTAAGAAAAAGAGTGAATCAAGCATTACTCCTTATATCCACCATTCAAAAGTTCCCAGCTCCGATAAATAGAAAGTCACTTGTAATAATAACAACAGTACCTTACTAGCACTGGATTTAATACTTATTTCATCAATGAACACGGTCAAACCTCTGGTTTACAATTAAATTAAAGTGCAACCAATAGTTTAAAATTACTTAGTGAAATAAATTTGATGTTAGAATTCATCAGACACAATAAATTTTAACCCGTAGGCTGCTGAGATAATTGCAAACAATCCTCCATTTAATGAGTTACATAACCAATTCACTTTGGTACTCTGGTCAATGTCATCTTAGTGGAAATAATTATTTTCATTGCGGTTCTCTAGGAATTAAACTTTCAGCTTTATTCAGCAGATGCAAAGCAGAAAAGCGATTAATATTTTATTTCTTTAGACAGAAAAACGATGATATATTCTTTAACGTTATTACGATAAAGTCTATCGGGCGTGTATCGTTATATATTCACTTGAAATTCCCTTCCTTATATATGAAATTATCCTTTCCTTACCTCTTGAGTAACAAAATAACAGTTTAAAAAATGTAAAATAAAGCAAATAACAAGTAAAAAATGGGAAAGGCTACCACTTCCGTCTGGAAGAAAATTTAAAGAACATTTCTGAGCGGAGCGGTAAGTCAGGAACAGTGGCCGAGGAGAGGACAGGTCAGGGGGCCGAGCACTGCAGCCACCTCATTATGTAAATTATTTGTAAGTATAACCTTCAATGAAACAGTGTCAATAATTCATATCAAACCATTCTGAGTCTCTTTGGATAGCTGGCGCCGCACTTTTTATACAGTGATAACCAGAAAGTTCTGACATAGGAAGACGACTTTAAGGCAATACTTTTATTTAATGTTCTTACAATTAAAAAACAAATAAATTTTAAGATACTTATTAAAAATCACTTAATATGTGAAATAGGTCTGTTTTGTCTGTTAACACCAAACTATTCTGTGTTCCATCCTAATTGGACTATTTCAAGGATTTCAAGTCATAACTTCAGTCTAAAAGTCGTCTTTTTATTTCAGAGTTTTCTGTTTATCACTGTACCTTGTCGGTCAAACAAACAACCTATTCAGCAATGTTCTAGCTCTAGAAGATGTCAGAAAAAGCGTTTACTAGAAGAAAAAACTGCTCGAGATCTTCAAACTGATAAACCTCAATCTATTCTCATCAAGGTTGTGAAACATTGAGGGCATTTTTTTTTAGAGGGTAAATACTACAAACTACGTAAATACTAATTTATGATTCAGTTCCCTCAGATTACCTCTCTCATGATATTTTATAGATCCATGGCAACCCTTGCTAGCTACACGATATAGTTCTAATATTGCTTAAGAATTTTCATGTTTTCCACATAAACAGCCGTGGATTCATGATTTTACCATGCATCATTCTGAATCCACTGAGCCCGTAGGATTTTCAACCTGGGTTTAAGGCATTACGACTCGAGCCGAAGCTTTAAATCGCCGACTCTTCACATTTTCCGTGAATATTCTCTTTAAGTAAGATAGAAAGTAGTTTCTAATCGAATAAAAAAACTAGTCCCATCACTAGTTAGCTTCCATGCATTCTTTAAACCTAAGTTTATCTAAAGGATTTACTACTTTCTACATGCACTTATTACTATCTCATGTACACTGTACAGTGTACAGGTAAACTAGACTATGTACTTGTGTACATAACACACAGTCCACCATTCTAAATAGAAACACTGCTAGAAGAATAGGAGTCAGGAAATATGTTGAAAATATCGTCCATGTTTGCTGACAGTTCTAAACCCTGATCTAAACATCTAATAAAACTACATTGTTCTACATTTCTACATTTTATTAACAGATTAATCTACGAGGTGTACTACGAGAAGTAATGAAATAAAAGAATTATTGCTGAAGGATTACCCTGTGCAGCGGAGCGGTCAACTTGCGCAGCTGTACATGGGATGGAGACCGGTCAGTGCCGGCGTCCTGTGCACAGCTGGAACAGTTCACAACTCTGATAGACAAATAGCTGTACATGATTGTACATGTAAGCAGTATACAAGACTTTACTACTTTTATTTCACTACTGGCCTTTGACCCGGCCCGGGAAACATCCAAAACCAGTTTTTTTATTTACAGGTTACACTGTACACAATAGTACACTTGAACAGTACACAGAGTGTAGAGAAAACATTGAAAAGCTGTGTATATTGTGTACATTGGAACTTGTGTACAGATGTACACACACAGGATAAATATAGCACGGCGGAATCCACAAGCTCACAGTTAAAATTTGAGAAAAATCTCCGAGTAGAGAGTGATAAAAAACCTGTGGATTCGCCATCATAACTTAATCTAGCAAAATTATCAACAATATAAGTCCAGTAATTATTCAATTTATAAATAAGTATAAATATATGGCTTCTTATTGAGTATCCTTGTGAGGTTTGTATAGCTTAAAATGGTATGTATTATTTGCTTGATGTTCATATGAAAAAAAAAAATATAAAAAATTGCTTTAAATAATTTCTAGACAAATGTCTAAAACATATTATAACTCGAGGACCCTGGTGTTGAAAAAATAAACATGTCTAAGTCTAAATCTAATATCTCACTATATTCATCATATCCAATAATACAATGTGAATTCTAAATTCTATTCAAAAACCATCTACGTTAAATTACATATATTACTATGTTTGCTATTATTACAATACTATAACTATAGACTACAAGGTCTAGTATAGTACTAAGTGAGAATTCATGAAAACCATTTTATTTTCTTACTTTTTTTTTCTCTTCAAGTTATTAAAGTCATATAAAAATAACATCAACATCATTATTGCTTATCATTAATACCCTCTGCCTGCCACTCAGAGGTTTATGTTTAATCCCAAGTTGACTATGTTAAAATTTATATATATATATATATTTTGCATATTTAATATGTTTTAGCTGCTTTTTCTTTTATTGAGATTCAACAAATGGCAGGCAGAAAGTTTCAGGATTTCCACAAACTCAACAAGTTTCAATGTTTCAACAAAGTTTAGGAAATCACAAATTAAATTGGCATGTGTCCTACCTCAAAATAAAAAAATTGGCAAGGTTGATGGTTGGTCAATAAGCACATTGTTTAGAACCATTAAATGATTGCCTCCGAACGAAGACGGGAAAAAATCCTTTAAACGGATAAAATGGCAAAACTAAGCAATCTTAGCTTTTAGGAAGAAACTTTTTAGAATATCCAAGTGCATAGATAGATAGATAACATGTGTTGGGAAGACAGGCTTGCTGTTATGAGGAAAATGCATCTTTGTGGCTTAAGCCCAGGCAATTTTACATCTAATCTCAATGGGAGTTTGGCCCGTAGTGTTTGGCAATACATTTTGGCAAATTGTTTTGTTTCAATTACTTGGATTTGTCAAATTTAATACAAATATTGCCCTAAACATGTTCTTGAACAAAATGGCAACGTGGAAGTAAATTTTGCCACAGAGAGAAATTTAACAATTTAAATATGGCACAAAAACTTATGAAACAATAAATGCTACTATAAAATGGCTATTACGCCATTTTTTACAGTCTCCCGGATTTATCCGGCTGGTCGATGCAGTACCTGCAGTTAAAAGCTACAGACAACCATTAAAAAGCTCCAAATAAATAAGACTCTTGTAGAACTGACTAGTGTGTATCATACTGAGTTCAAGTTCACTCAATACTGAATAATGATGTACACTGTACATTCACATTGTGTACATTGTACCCACACAACGTATACTGTACACAACACATATTTGTTGTACACTGTACGGATACAATCTTAAAGTGTGTTCATTTACGATGGTAACTGGATTGTACATATAGTATACTTTGTACAGTGTACACTGTACATGGAATGAGTTGGTGCAAAATACATTGAAATTTGCAAACTGCTAAAACATAAACAATGAACATTTCTACATTGTATAAATGTACTATATAGAGTATTGAACATTACATGCGATGAAGATAAGTATTGAGTTGATAAAAGATGTAACGCATTTCCAATTGAGAAGTCAGTACACACTACTGAGTGTACACTGTACACCTAATAGCTGAATTGTACAATGTATGTATTTCTGTAAGTAAAGGAACAGCTGCAGTAGTTTATATTGCACTCTTGTAGAGGCGGTATTTCCCTAAGTTAGTTACTTATAATATCATTTTATGTACACATGTAAGTGTACTACAACCAATCTAGAGCGTGTACATGCCCGCTGGTAGGGAGTACATGCTAGCCCAGTCTATAGCTGGTAGACCAAGAGGATAAGCTTGTGGATAGGAAAGCGCTGAGAAAGCTGCTGCTTGATGCTGCTGAAGAGCCGCTTGACCTGCAGCAGCTGCAGCTTGGTCCTGGGCATCCACTGACGGGTTGACCGCTGGAGATGTGATCGCTGAAAGAACAGCAGGTGTGGTCTGGGATACAGGGCTAGCCGCAGTATATTGAATGCTGCCCGCCAGCCCGCAAGGTATACCAGCACTAGAGAAGGTAGGCATATGGTAAGGGCTGTACCTGGAAAATAGAAAGAACATAAAGCAACACAGAAAAAATGAATCAAAGTTTATAGTAGATATTACCTATAGCTAGAAAGAGGAGCTCCTGCGCCCATTAGTTTACCATATGCACCTAAATAATGGGAACCTATTAAATAACAAGCAAATACAAAATTTGATTGTCAAAGAAGGAAAAGGAGAAAGGGTCTGGAAATGAAGGATTACAGGTAGGTAAAGAAAAGGAAGAAGGTAGAGAAAATTGAAGGATTTAAGGAAGGTAGAGTAAAGGAAGAAGGTAGAGAAAAGCAGAGTGAAGGGTAAAGGAAGGTATATAAAAGGTAAAGGGAAGGCAAGGAAAGGTAAATGAAAGGTAAAGGGAAGGTATAGAAAATGTGAAGGGAAGGAGGAAGGTATAGGAAAGGGAAGGAGGAAGGTATAGGAAAGGTAAACGGAATGAGGAAGGTAAAGGAATGGCAAAGAGAAGTTATAGGAAGGAGGAAGGTATAGAAAAGGTAAAGAGAAGGTAAAGGAAAGGTAAAGGGAAAGAGAAAGGTAAAGGAAAGGTAAATGGAAGGAGGAAGGTAAAGGAAATGTAAAGAGAAGGTATAAGAAAGGTAAAAGGAAGGAGGAAGGTAAAGGAAAGGTAAAGGGAAGGAGGAAGGTGTAGGAAATGTAAAGGAAACGTAAAAGAAAGGTAAAGAGAAGGCAAAGGAAAGGTAAAGAGAAGGTATAGGAAAGGTAAAGGGAAGATAAAGGGAAGGTAAAGGAAAGGTAAAGAGAAGGTAAAGGAAAGGTAAAGAGAAGGAAAAGGAAAGCCAAAGAGAAGGTAAAGAGAAGGTAAAGGAAAGGTAAAGAAAAGGTAAAGGAAAGGTAAAGGAAAGGTAAAGGAAAGGTAAAGAGAAGTTAAAGGAAAGGTAAAGAGAAGGTAAAGGAAAGGTAAAGAGAAGGTAAAGGGAAGGTAAAAGGAAGGTAAAGAAAAGGTAAAGAGAAGGTAAAGGAAAGGTAAAGGGAAGGTAAAGGAAAGGTAAAGAGAATGTAAAAGAAAGGTAAAGAGAAGGTAAAGGAAAGGTAAAGGGAGGAGGAAGGGATAGTAAAGGTAAAGAGAAGGTAAAGGAAAGGTAAAGGGAGGAGGAAGGTATAGTAAAGTTAAAGAGAAGGTAAAGGAAAGGTAAAGAGAAGGTAAAGGAAAGGTAAAGGGAGGAGGAAGGGATAGTAAAGGTAAAGAGAAGGTAAAGGAAAGGTAAAGAGAAGGTATAGGAAAGGTAAAGAGAAGGTAAAGGAAAGGTAAGGAGAAGGTAAAGGAAAGGTAGAGGGAGGATGTTGCATGATTAGAACATTTAAGTTAGGAAGGAAGTTAGTTTTGAACTTTTCAATGTAGAGCTTCCCCCGGATTACCTCCCCCCCCCCTTCTTCCATTCCTTCCACACTCAGAAAACTAATTATTCGTTCATTACTTTCTTAGTTTACTTTCATCTTTCCTGTACACATACTAAATACATACAAGCTGCTTATGTACAGGGTGTCCCAATAAACTTGACTTGAATATCGTCTTCGATTTCCGATAATTGATAAATGAAA
The DNA here is from genome assembly GCF_000591075.1 of Eurytemora carolleeae. Classification (NCBI taxonomy): domain Eukaryota; kingdom Metazoa; phylum Arthropoda; class Copepoda; order Calanoida; family Temoridae; genus Eurytemora; species Eurytemora carolleeae. Next base: position 41,008 of record NW_019397666.1, on the reverse strand, counting down.
TATAGTGCATCAAAAAAAGATGAGCGTCTTATGAGTTTTCCAAATGTAGTCTAACTTCTTAGAATATTTTAAACTGACGGAGATATACTATAAAGTTGTGTTAAGATTGGGATCGATTTCGTTAACAAACTAAATATTTAAAAACTAATGAAATTTGTAATCCATTGATGGCATCGTTGTCAATAGATGCACGATAGAAAATACAATGCAATTATGTAGCTTAAACGAGCAATTATATTTCTGGTTACTTTGATTTTTCTCTTTCATTATTCATATAAAAACTAAATTCATACTGAATATGCGAATTCGAAAAAATTGTGAGTTCCAAATATTCGGAATGTTTTGGGATAAAAGTATTATGTGTAGAAAATTCAAATTTTAAAAATCAAAAAATGTTTATAAATTGCAATTTATGCATTTATACTAATTTTGTGTAAGGGCTAGCTAGAAAAGTATAAGGCAAGATTGTATATCCCCCCCCCCCCGCTTAGCAAACAGTATTTAGCAAGGAGTGTAAGTACATTCCCTGACCCGAAGTGAAAATAAAAATGTTCTAATGCGAAATGTGAGCAAATAATTCGCGCATGGCCGAGCAGACCTGTACGTGTCTCAATTGTTTATAATATTGGAGACATAAACATGTCATGCATCAACCTCTAAACTTATATCATATCCTTGAAACGTAAAACAATTGCGAAATGAAATGATTTACATTTGGAGTAAAAAAAGGAGTAGGGTTACCCCTGAACTGGATCGATATATAATTCTAAAGCGTATTCATTGAGAAAAAGGGAATGTTGGCGTATTTTAGGTTGACCTAAATTTAAAAAGGTTACATGTAAAGTTCACAACGGTACCATTATAACAGTTGACAGAGAAAAATAATGAAGATATCCTTATTTTAGGTTAAAAATTGACAATTTTCAATTGCTGATTTTATCTAAGGAATGATATCTATCTAACAAGTGATTTAGATGAAGGTTACAATCCCTTTTAAAAAAAAATTTTTATCAAAAAATTCCAGAAAATTGTATTAAAATATTTTCATGTTTTAAAAAGTTTTAAGCTTCTTATTGAAATTAAATTCACGAAAATTTTAATACAAAAATAAATTACTAGAATAAATTCAAGAGAAACTGATTCAAAATTTAATATATGTAAGCATTTTCAGTCATTTTGAATTTTTTTCTTTATCTTTATCGATTTTTAACTTAAAATCAACAACATGAAGCATGAAGCATTTAAGATATGTGATACTAGAGACTAAAGCCCAAGATAGAATTTCTTCCAGGTAGAAAAATGATGATTTATTTATGGACNTAAGACGACCTCCTATTTTTGATATCTAAGAATTAAATCCATGCATTCTGATTGAAGGATCTGATTATTTTTGTTTTGTTTTACGATGTACACAAAGAGAACATGTTCACAACTAATTTAGAAGATGGGCACGAAGCGCCCTCTAAAGCTAGAAAGAAGGGCGCGAAGCGCCTGGAATTTCTAGTACTTAATAATTTATAGCTCTAGATTGAGATTTAAGGGACTTAACAGAAAATCTAAAAAGAATCATTTAGAAAAAATGTAATAGGCTAATTGAAAAATTTTCTTCGTAACATTATATAAAAAATACTTTATGTATATATGTATATATAAAATAAGCTAAATATATATATATACTTATAAGATATGCGTCAGCATGTTGTGTTATATATTGTTTCTAAAACTAAATAAAGAAATTAATTCCTGGAGTGTCTACGAGGTAATTAATGCAGAACAGCTTAAACAATAACATTTAATTATAAATAAACATTTAAACTTAATTGTAAGTAGCAACACAACAACAATTAAACACAACAGTAGCAACACAAGAACAATTAAGCACAACAGTAGCAACACAACAACAATTAAACACAACATTAGCAACACAACAACAATTAAACACAACAGTAGGATCACAACAACAATTAAACACAACAGTAGGATCACAACAACAATCAAACACAACAGTAGCAACACAACAACAATTAAACACAACAGTAGCAACACAACAACAATTAAACACAACAGTAGCAACACAACAACAATTAAACACAACAGTAGCAACACAACAACAATTAAACACAACAGTAGAAAAACAACAACAATTAAACACAGCAGTAGCAAAACAACAACAATTAAACACAACACCTATTTAACACAACAGTAGCAACACAACAACAATTAAACACAACAGTATTACAGCAATTATACACAACATCAATTAACCAAGTGTCATAACTATAATCGCTATAAGTACGGTAGCTTTTTTCCTTTTAGCAACCATAGTTCTGAGAGATTTCGATTTGTAAAAACTACTTGCTTCCATTTGTTTTATCCCAGAATAATTTTAAAAAAGTTAAAACTGCCCATCACTTTTTCATAATTGCATACTACGTCAATACATCTTAATAAAAACAAAAACAACCTTAATACAATAATAATAATATAAAAATAGAAAATCGCTTTTGATAAAAATAAACTGAAACAAATCCATAGCTCCTCAGCTAACTCCTATGACGTATACTCTTTAAGTCAGACCTTTTAAATTGATTTTTGATGTGAAGAATTATACTAAAATAAATTGAGCTTAAATAAATTCTCAACTGACATATTTAACGTTCAAATATAGGTTTCACGCTAAAGAAAAAGCTACAAATGTATTTCTGCTAAAATTATGTATTTAAAAACTTTCTAATTTCTTTTCTCACTTACATTTAAAGAGCAGCACATGTTTGGTTTAAAGTGTAAATAAATGTTTGGTTTGGCGTGTAAACACGTTTTTGGTTTGGTGTGTAAAAAAGTGTTTGGTTTTGGAGAGTAAACAAATGTTTGGTCTGGCGTGTAAAAAATGTTTGATTTTGTGTGTTTTGTGTAAGTAAATGTTTGGTGTGAATTGTGTAAACAAATGTTTGGTTTTGTGTGTTTTGTGTAAGTAAATGTTTGGTGTGAATTGTGTAAACAAAATGATTGGTTTGGAGTATAAAAAAATGTTTGGTTTGGATGTGTAAGTAAATGTTTGGTGTGAATTGTGTAAACAAATGTTTGGTTTTGTGTGTTTTGTGTAAGTAAATGTTTGGTGTGAATTGTGTAAACAAAATGATTGGTTTGGAGTATAAAAAAATGTTTGGTTTGGAATTTAAACAAATGTTTGGTTTGGTCTGAATAGTGTAAAAAAATGTTTCGTTTGAGGTGAATTGTGTAAAAAAGGTTTGGTTTGGTGTGTATTGTGTAAAAAATGTTTGGTTTGGTGTTTATTGTGTAAACAAATGTTTGGTTTGGTGTGAATTGTGTAAACAAATGTTTTGTTTGGTTTGTATTGTGTAAACAAATGTTTGGTTTGGTTTGTATTGTGTAAACAAATGTTTGGTTTGGT
>NW_019397666.1:6831-37483 GCF_000591075.1 Eurytemora carolleeae | reverse complement strand
TCATCCGCGCCATTTTTATCCTTCCGTACCCTTCCTCTAATTCCCATGGTGTAATTTATATTTATATGAATAGTGTCATGTTGAGTTAATATATAGCTAGGTAGATTAGATATAAAGGTAGGAAGGTAGGTAAAAAAGAAGGAAGGTAGTTAGGTAACTAGGTAGGTAGATATATATAAGAGCAGGAAGGTAGTAAGCTAGACAGGTAGGTAGGTAGATATATATATATATATAAAGGTAAGAAAGAAGGTAGATATAAAAGTAGGAAATTATTTGGTAGTAAGTAGGTATGTAGGAAGAAAGGTATGTAGATATATTTAAAGGTAGGAAGGAAGGAAGGTAAGTATATATTTATTTAAATATAGGAAGGTAGGTATTTAAGTCGGTAGATAAATATAAAGGCAGGTAGGTAGGTAGGTATATATAAAGGTAGGAAGGTAGGTAAGTAGATAGATATAAAGGTAGGAAAGTTATAAAGGCAGGACAGTTGTTAGGTAGTAAGGTAGGTAGGTAGGAAGAAATATAGGTAGGATGATGAGTAAATGAAAACAAGTATTTAAGGTCCAGAAACAATGGTTTCATTGTAAACCTAGTAGATGGATACTATAGATACAAGATACTAGATACTAGATACTCAGCAACAATTAATCAAGGAGACAGGTGTAGGGAAAACAAGGACGGGGAGACCTGATAAGGACAAGGATAGTATAACGACAGGAAAAGGACAAGGAGATGATAAAGACATGATAAGGACAATGAGAGGATAAGGACAAGGACAGGTGAAAGACAAGGAAAGCATAAGAACAAGGGCAGTATAAGGACAAGGACAAGATAAGGATAAGATAATGCCAAGGACAGATAAGGACATGGACAGGATAAGGACAAGGACAGGATAAGGACAAGGACAGGATAAGGAAATGGACAGGATAAGGACAAGGACAGGACAAGGACAGGACAAGGACAGGACAAGGACAAGGACAGGATAAGGATAGGGAGAAGAGGGGAGAGTACTGAGGACAAAAAATGGGAAAGAACAAAAAAGTAATAAGAAATAAACTAGACTCTGAACGGGAAACATAAAAAAGAGAAATGAAGAAGAATAAAAGCTTGCAAAGGATTGTATTTGTAACAAAATATTACTTCAAATCGATTAATTGATTGGCTGATTGATTAATTGATTGATTGTGTGCTTGATTGATTGATTTATTGAATCTACAACTCCATGTCGACCTACCTACTGAATGCGCTAGATGCTGAGGAAGATGCTGAAGAGCATGAGGTTGAACCTGAGGAGGTGCCTGAGAGGTGAGGGCAGGTAAACCTTGTGGGAGAAGGGAGAGGGCGGGCATAACACCCAGGTTAGATAAGATGACCCGCTTTCCTAGCAGAGCAGCTGTATTAGCGGCCTGTACTACTTCCTTGGGCTGGGCTTTCTTACATATAATAATAATCAATAATAATAATAATAACCCTTACCTTCTTGTTCTTAATTGTATGAAAGTGTATCTCACACACTCTATCGACGACCTCCTCGCTCTCGAAGGTAACGAAGCCGAATCCTCTATGTCTCTTGGTCTGCTGGTCCATCAACATAACCGCCTCGTCCACCTTTCCTACACACGAGACCAGAATAGTGCATTATTCCATTTTTTAAGAGACTGTTCATACTTGTAAATTCTTATTATATATTCTTATTTTTCTAGCCTAAAATTAAATGTCAGGAAACTTAATTGTCTAGCCTAAAATTGATTATTTAAAACTGACTTACATGTTTATGCTTAAGAAACATGCAATGAAGGATATCAACAAAATTCAACACTTTTTAGATAATGGAGAAAATAGAAGATTTTGAAAAAGAAACAGGAATGAAAACATTAAAGGTTAAATTTGATAAGAAAAATAAAATTAAAGATGGGATGAAAAAAAATAAAATTAAAAGATGGGATGAAAAAAAATAAAATTAAAAGATTGGATGAGAAATATAAAATTAAAAGATGGGATGAGAAAAATAAAATGAAAAAATGGGATGAGAAAAATAAAATTAAAAGATGGGATGAGAAAAATAAAATTAAAAAATGGGATGAGAAAAATAAAATTAAAAGATGGGATGAGAAAAATAAGATTAAAAAATGGGATGAGAAAAATAAAATTAAAAGATTGGATGAGAAAAGTAAAATAAAAGGATTTGATGAGAAAAATCAGATTAACGGATTTGATGAGAAAAGTAAAATAAAAGGATTGGATGAGAAAAATCAAATTAAAAGAAGGGACGAGAAAACGGTTTCTAATTTTCTAATTATTTAGAATTAGTTAATTGGCTAGATGAATCTACACTTTTCCTTCTAAATTCCAGGGTGTCTTTAGAAACCTTTAATGATGGGGTTTAACAAATATTTCTTCAGTGGTAATCATTGAACATGGGATTTAATAACCTTGTTTAACTCCCTTATGTTTCTTAAACTTTGAAACCCCTACATGCAACTATTTCAGGAAACCTTTAAATCAATTAAATCTAGTTACTTGCAAATGCCTATTTTCAAGGAAGGTTAACCAACCTGCACTTTCTTACAATAAACTTCTTTTACTTAATCCTTCCCTCCCCCCATTAAAAAAATATTTAAAAAAGAAATCATTCTTAAAATAAAATAGGTTTTAATAAAATTCAACTGATGTGATTTATTTTAAAATTACCGTAAAATGACTAGAAATGTTAAACATTTTTTAAAAGCATTTTTTAAAAATGTTTTAAAATGTTGTGAAGTTTTTAAAAGTTTTCAAATCTACCTGAACCCCTATCTCCTTAACTTTCCATACAAACACAAACTTTGAGAGATTTTAGAAATTCTATTTATTAAACAGGAAAGAGAAGGGAGGCAGGAAGGAAGGTATGGAAATAGGAAGTGAAAAGGGGGCGGTATTGACGAAAGGGGAAGGGCGCAGAAAAATAAGAAGAAAAGATAAAAGAACACAGAATTGCACAAGAACAAATGTGAGAATTTTATATTTAAAGGTTTTTAATATAAAAAATATATATATTTACCGAACTGGTTAAAATACGCTTTAACCTCCTCGGAACTGGTTTCCTGAGACACGCCTCCGACAAATATCTTCTTTTGATCTGAACACTGGCACAAACTCTATTTTTCTAATTCCTATGCTTGGGCAACCTGATGATTTGAAATTTCAAAGAGTAACGAATTGGGGTTACAAAAATACAAAAATACAAAAATTAGAGATTAAAAAAAAAAATTGTGGAAGAAATTAAATGGGACAAAGGAATTTTCAAATCCCTATATTTTGGGAACCTGAAGGTGTAAGCCTTTAATATTTCAAACTTATATTATTTTATCTAACAGAATTCACAGTTTGAAATATATAAGGTCTATGGCATTGGATTGCCAACATATAGGAATTAGAAAATCAGAGTTTGTGGAGAAGACTCAATTCCTTTCCCGTTATTGCGCGTTAGAACGAGATCTTAAATGTTTTTAATCCTAACTCCTCTTAGTCCTCTTAGTTCTCTTAGTACTCTTAGTCCTTTTAGTCCTCGTAGTGAAGAACTATTAAGAAAAAGAAAATGTTTTAAAATTCCAAATGTGGAACCAGATAAATTTGATCTTCTCATTAAATGAGTTACGAGGTCACACAATCGTACCAGTAACGTCGCAAGAATTTAACCTTCTCCCTCTGTCTTATAGTTTAGTGTGATGAGGACTAAGTCAGTGTTGCGGAGAGTATTATTTAAATCAAAACAATATCTAACATCATACATACTGTATAGTGTATACCACTTTTTTTTGAATACCACCGTATTTTGGACGTTTTCTGATGTTTTTTCATAAAATTTATGTAAGGAAGGAACTGAAAACCTGCCTCAAACTCTAAATTATGATCCTTATATTTTTGCAATCTGACGGAGATATTTAATTAATAGATCAAAATAGTCAAATATTGAAATATCAAAGGTTTACACGGTTAGGTTGCAAGAATAAGAGATTTATAACTAGATTTTGAGGCAAGTGTTGTTTTTTATAAACATGTTTTTTTTATAAAACCCTTTTTTCCTAATCATAGGGTGAAAACTTCTAATCAAGTTATTAATTACAACCTTTAATCTAATAATATATATTGAAAGACATTATTAATTAACATCCATAATTTAATTTTGCTTGGGTTAAAAATAGAAAATTTGTGAATAGACACTGATTAAACCCTGCAATCCCCTGCTGGGCCGGGGGGTCCATATATTTATTCATCCAAGTTAGAAACAAAAATAAAGGATGAGAGAGAAATAATTGAAGAGAGGTAAGAAGAATAAATAAAATAATTAGAAAAAATGTCAGATCTACAAAAAGAACTGGTTGGTAATATGGAAATAAGAAGTTTTGATTAGTATAAGAAATCAAACAAAGCGTAATATATTCCATAGATATGCATTAAATAACACAACCCTTTAGTATTAAATGGAAAAAGGAAAACTCTACACTCATACGATAAAATGGGACCAAAAGTAAAGGATCACTGAATCTTTTTTCCTTAATATGTTCCTACTAAGTAAAGTTTAAAATTACTCTACTTAAGTCCAATTTTACTGAACTTAAACTGAGTCTGAGTAGTGGATTACACAGTCGACTCTGAAGAAAAATATCAGATATATGAGGACAAGTTTATTTTATTATATATTTCATATATTCTATATATTACTGAGCTCTGCAGATTTAATATATCTTTTCATATCATCTTTATATCCTTTACTTTATATCCTTTACTTTATATCCTTTACTTTATATCCTTTACTTTATGTTTTACATTATAACTTTGCTTTTACTTTTTACCGTTTCATTGCCCGTTGATTTTTCCTCACTAAATTACTTCTACTTTTTGTTGCCATAGCCATGTTGATTTTAGAACTATAAATCAGTAATTGGAAAAATTCTCAGAAATATTTGCGTGCAAGAGCTTACAATTATTGGATCACATGGTATTGTCATGGTTTCATCAATATCTATACTTAACTGTATATACTTTATCTATTTTATAATTTTAATAATATTTCTTTTACATTGTTAATTTACTTTTCTTTCTTATATTTTGTTAGATATGTTCAGATTGGAGATAATAATCTAGTTTTTCTATATTTCTCGGTCAAATCTACGGTTTAGTATAGAATAATCTACAATAGATCCTTCAAAAAGGAATTGAGTTTTGCCATAAACTCTGATTTCCTTAACTCTTTTTCTTTGTAACACAATGTCGTAGGCTTTTTTTAGACTTATTTCAAACTATTAATTTTTCTACAACAAATAATCCAAGTTTGAAATATCAAAGGTTTGCCCTATCAGGTTGCAAAGATATTGGGATCCGAAGATTTGAGTTTGTGGCAAAAATTCAATTTCTTTGAATAGCAAATAAATTCTCGAAAAAACGCAGATTTTTTCTAGCATTCTATATTTCATTTTTAATATTTTTGTTAGTTCTAGGATACAGCTAAGTTGTTTATAACTAGGACTGAAGGGAAGAAAAGTGATTTTCTGCTACTTCGCGAAACCTATTAAAACGCATCTACACACAAACGTCACACAAACGCTTTTAGAAAATAAACATTTTGTTCGTTGTATTGAACTTAACGAAAACAATACATCAAAATGTTCATAATTTTGAACAAAATGTTCATAATTTTGATCAAAATGTTCATAATTTTGATCAAAATGTTCATAATTTTTAACAAAATGTTCATAATTTTTAACAAAATGCACATAACTTTTAACAAAATGCTTATAACTTTTAAAAAAATGTTTCATAATTTTTAACAAAATGTTAAATTTTGAAAATGTTAAGATTTTAAAGCATGTCTTGAATAAATGTAAATAATGGACGAATTAAGGGCAGCAAATTTCTTGTAGAAGGTGCGTACTAAAGGGTGTAAAGAAAAAAACTAATCCTTAAAAAAAATATTAAGCTGCATTTTTACACTTTTTTATTTCATAAAGGGTTACATATTATTTTGTATGGTTAAGAATGAAAATCATTTTACATGTAGTTCTAAGATCTGTAATCCTCTTTTCGTGCTCACTACCTCCAGCCTCTTAGGGATGGATTCTAAACATTTTCTGCATATTTTTAGTCTTTGGTCAATCTCTCTTCAAACAGAAAATTTATTGTGGACTAATGATATTTTTCATTCTTGGTTATGACAAATAAAATTATGAATAAAATTTTCAGTGAGTTTTGAAAAACGATCATGGCATCTATCTATTATCTTCAAAACTCATGTAAACTTCTTTTTATTATAAAACATTCAAAATAATATGTGAACCTTAAAAAGAAGAATATATTTGATAAAAATATGTATTTTTCATAGTTCAACAATTATTTTTCAAAAGATGAGTTTTTTCTTAAACCTTTAATTTCTATCTATCTATCAATCCTAGTTCCCTCTCTTAGCGGCTATCTGTCTATAACCAGCTATTAATCTATCTATCTAGTAAGTTGCTATCTCTCTAACCAGGTATCTATCTATATATATATATATATAGCTGGTTGCTTGCTATATAGAAAACCAATATTATCTATACTTAGTGTAATCAATCCTTATTTCTGAACATACAGGAGGTACACGTCAAAAAAAGACACAAAAAAACTTTTTTTTGGTACCCCCTGCATATTAATACGAGGTGTCTATTGGTAAAGTGTGTTACCCGATAAAATCAATATTTTTATATATTCAGAACACTCCTTGCATCATCCTACAATAAGAAGGAAAAAATCTTTATAAAAGTAAAATCATTTTTTTAAACCAGAACCAAATCATAAATCAATTTTGAAGTAAAATAAATGCAATAAATAATATATTTTTGAAGTCATGAAAGATGAAATTTTATTTCCTGAAGCGGAGACAGCAAAAAATAGTTTTATAAATAGAGTTTTCCATCCCGGATGTACAGGATGTCCCAAGAAACATGACAGCTGGGAGTCGACTTATATTGCCGATAATTTTGAATGCAGAACAATGGCAGACCACATTTTGAAAATACCAGGACTAAGTGATTGTTTTAAGAATTATTTTATAGGACAAAGACAATCTCGAAGACATGTTTCGTAGAACATTCTTATTTATTTTTTGAAAGATAAGTAAGGCATATTTTGTTTACGCACTGCGCATGCGCAATTTTCATCATTCATCAATATCACAGAAATTTTATTTTCTAACCAATGGTGTATATTTTTTTTAATCCCCCCTCCCCCTAAAACAGACTCTGATTTAATGTATTACAGAATCGAGCTTTACTTTATTTTNAAAAATTAATAATAAGTTAGCTTTTTTCTTGTAATAAATTTAGGTTTAAAATTTAGTTTTTCAAGCTTCATTTCTGGATTTCCTTATTCTTTTAAAATTGAAATTTGGGCAAAATTTCTCCATTTCAACCGACCATAAATCTTTCCTTGGGTCATGTCACCTACTACAAAAAGTTAGGGCCCGATCGGTTCAGCCGTTTATATACACAAAAACAAACAAACAAACAAACAGACAACAGAATAAAAAGAAAGACGACAGATTCATGTAAAATGTGTAGGAGGAGGNTATATGAAGATAAAATATGATTAGACCAGTTCATTTACATACTTGGCTAGTCTAATATCAGATTAAGAGGAACAGTACAACTGAAAAAAGCTTTATGTATTTTTTATTTTTAATCTTCGATTTTTGATGCTTGTAAGAATGTGAAATATGTTTATCCTTTGTTTATAACGCTGAGAAATAAGTATTTTACAACAAGTAATTCAGATAACACTCAAACTATTTTTTCTTTTCAGAAGAACAGACATTTTCTAAATTGTTTGATAAATTCTAAAATTCTATTTNGGGGGGGGGGTAGTTTTTAACGAAAACATTATGATTAAGGAATTAATTTTATTTTTTAGAATATTTTTAATTTCGTTTTGATAGTTTTATTCAACGGAAATTTTTATAAATATTAAAATTTATATACATATATATACTAGCTTGGAACCCAGCAATGCACATTATACTCATAGTTACTCCCCGATCTTGGTCGTAAATTACAATTTTAGCTATTTAACCAATAAAAGGTGACCCACTCAACTTAGACTAATAAAAATCGGTAAATTGGTTAAGGGATTGCTGAGTTATGATCGGACAAACAAACAAACAAACAGACAAACAGAGATTACAACTTTATATGTATAGGTATATAGATATAAATATATTTCTAAGTGTGTTCAGATTCAGTTTGCATAAAATAAACAAATCCGGCAGATTTACCTAATCTTGAATATCCCCCCCCCCCTTCAAGAGAAACAATATTTTGCAACTTTCTGAAGTTTAGCCTTTAACCAGGACATATTTGCGAGGCCAGGGGGAGAAATTCGTACATTTTTACTTTTTTTCGCGAATGTCTTAAATCTTAAGGATTTGTAACATAATTAGTAACTTTCAATTGTAAACGTCATTTTTAGTGATACTGCAATTAAGGAGTGGCATGTCCGATTGTCTGATGAGATATCCTTATTTTTCTAGCTGAAAATTAAATGCCAAATTAAGTGTACAGTGTACAGTGTACACTTCACGAAAACGACGTTGTATAGCCGATTTTTAAATAAACTAGAAATTCAAGGCGCTTCGCGCCCTTCTTTCTAGGCTTTTAGAGCGCTTTGCGCCCATCTTCTATTTAAATTGTGAACATGTTCTTTTTGTTTACATTTTAAAAAAAGAAGAAAAAAAATTTGCGGATTTTCAAAAAATTAATTTTTTTTACAAAATCAAAAACCTTTAAAACACATTTTTAAAAATTTTTTATCATTCATAAACATTCACTGTGGTCATGTGATGTCCCACAAAAAAAATTGGGCCCGATCGGTTCTGCCGTTTTGACGTTTATTGGATACAAACAAACAAACAAACAGACAGACAAGCCAAATTCATATATAGATAACAATAGAATCTTCGTCATTCCTGACCAGAGAGAAATTTTTTTAGGGTACCGTTATAAATCGGACATGCCATTTTACTATTTGACGTCCGATTGAAATCAGGTGTAAAGTCCCTTAATTTGTGTGCATAGTTCATACACTGTACATTGAACTTCAAGGGGGGGGGGAACTGGTGTGTGTGAAAAAAGAGAAAAATGGAAATGTAAAAGTATTTTTGAAGACATTTTCCAGGAGCACCGTGTAGAAAATATTCCTCTAACATATCTTATGATAAATCGTGTTTAAATTTCAAAAATTCTCCAAGAGGGAATTCATAAATTTTACATTCGGAAACGTTGATGCATTTTCTTTAAATATTGTTTGATAATTTAAAAATAAGGATTTAAAAAAATAAAAATCTATTTTGGCGGTTTAGATAAATAAAATTGGACCTTATAAAACTTTTTACACAAAGAGACTTTTGTTCTTACCTGGGTTATAGGATCCTTCATGACAAGAACATCTGTAACTGGACCAAACTGACTAAAATAATCTTTCAGTTTCTCCTAAACGATTCAAGTTCAACATTTTAACACTTTGAGCAACTAGAAAAAGGATGTTCGTGGGTGATGAAATTTAGTAGATTTTCTTAAAGTGATTTTATCATTAAATATGGTGTTCTGAACACTTTAAATATGGTGTTCTGAACTAATTGAATATGGTGTTCTGAACACAATGAATATGATGTTCTGAACACGTTGTTAAATATGGAGTTCTGAACACATTAAAGATGGTGTTCTGAACACATTAAATATGGTGTTCTGAACACATTACATATGGTGTTCTGAACACATTAAAAATGTTGTTCTAAACACACTAAATATGGTGTTCTAAACACATTAAATATGGTTTTCTAAGCACATTAAATATGGTGTTATGAACACATTAAATATGGTGTTCTGAACACATTAAATATGGTGTTCTAAACACATTAAATATGGTGTTCTATCCCCTGCTCTTATACAAACACGCTTTAACCTCGCTCTTTCACCCCTGCAATCCTTAACTCCTTGAGATAATATATTTAAATGTTCCTCATAATAATCTGTAGACTTTGCTAAACTGGAGAATATACTCCCTAAACTGGAGAATATACTCCCTAAACTGGAGAATATACTCCATAAACTGGAGAATATACTCCCTTAACTGTAGAATATACTCCCTAAACTGTAGAATATACTCCCTAAACTGTAGAATATACTCCCTAAACTGGAGAATATACTCCCTAAAATGGAGAATATACTCCCTAAACTGTAGAATATACTCCCTAAACTGTAGAATATACTCCCTAAACTGGAGAATATACTCCCTAAACTGGAGAATATACTCCCTAAACTGTAGAATATACTCCCTAAACTGGAGAATATACTCCCTTAACTGTAGAATATACTCCCTAAACTGGAGAATATACTCCCTTAACTGTAGAATATACTCACTAAACTGGAGAATATACTCCCTAAACTGTAGAATATACTCCCTAAACTGTAGAATATACTCCCTAAACTGTAGAATATACTCCCTAAACTGTAGAATATACTCCCTAAACTGTAGAATATACTCCCTAAACTGTAGAATATACTCCCTAAACTGTAGAATATACCCCCTAAACTGTAGAATATGAAAAGTGTCCAGGGCACCTATGACGGTGTGACAGCTTTTAAATAATTACACCCGGCCTTGGTCACAACAAAATATTTAAGGCACTAAAAAAAACAAATTTGAAGAATGTCCTGACATAAACCTTGTATGGGTTATCTAAAATAAATATTAAAGAAAATCTTAAAATATTATTTATAAACAAAAAGATATTTTAAGGTAAATTTTTTTGTCAGAAAAATTATTTACATGTCCTCTAACCTGGTTGACGTAAAAGTAAAATAAGAAAGCTGTGTGTAATCATCTTTAGTTAAGAAAAAGTTTCTTTTTGACCGTTGTTAACAATTCACGTGATATGCGCTGGATTCAGTTTAAGATGTGCTATAATATATGAAAACAAATTTGCAAAAGAGTTTCGAGGATTTGTTAAACAGTTTCGAGACTTTTTGTATGATTTCGTAGAAAAAATAAATTTGCTCTAAAATTCAGAATTCTGGCCTCACAGGGAAACTAAAGTTTAAACCGTACAATCACTTAAATGATGAAAAAGAACTAAAAATAAACAATCATATTAATTATAAACAAACCACGTTTCTTCCCTTGTCTTCTTGTAAGGTATTCAAATAAAGAAATTCCATCTATTCTAGATACTAGGCTGATTTCCTTTTTAGATACATTACCCTTCTTACAATCCATATACTCGAAATACCGCGGGAACCAAATCCATATGCTCTGAGTACAGCGGGAACCAAATCTATATACTCGGTGTACAGCGGGAACCAAATCCATATAATCGGAGTACAGCGGGAACCAAATCCATATAATCGGAGTACAGCGGGAACCAAATCCATATACCCGGAGTACAGGGGAATCAAATCCATATACTCGGAGTACCGCGGGAATCAAATCCATATACTCGGAGTACAGCGGGAACCAAATCCATATAATCGGAGTACAGCGGGAACCAAATCCATATAATCGGAGTACAGCGGGAACCAAATCCATATACTCGGAGTACAGGGGAATCAAATCCATATACCCGGAGTACCGCGGGAACCAAATCCATATACTCGGAGTACCGCGGGAATCAAATCCATATACTCGGAGTACCGCGGGAACCAAATCCATATACTCGGGAGTACAACGGGAACCAAATCCATATACTCGGAGTACAGCGGGAACCAAATCCATATACTCGGAGTACAGCGGGAACACAATCCATATACTCGGAGTACATGTAGCATTTTCTGTTGTAATGATTAGTACGATCTTTATTATCCATGTTATCAAGACATCTTATCTATTTTCAATGTGACCCTGACCGGCCAATCCGGTCAGTTTGATTTACCTGTATATAAATAAATGAGTACTAGATGAAACGTTGTGTTATACGGACGAATACAGAGCTTTGAGTTTTGGCTAGAGATTGAGAGCCTTGAGTTTTGGCTAGAGATAGAGTCAGTGAGACTATAATTAGACTTTGAGTAGAGTAATCTCGGGACTTAGATTTATTACATACAGCGGGAACCAAATCCATATACTCGGAGTACTGCGGGAACAAAATCCATATACTTGGAGTACAGCGGGAACCAAATCCATATACTCGGAGTACAGCGGGAACCAAATCCGTGTACTCGGAGTACAGGGGAATCAAATCCTTATACTCGGAGTACAGCGAGAACCAAATCCATATACTCGGAGTACAGCGGGAATCAAATCCATATACTCGGGAGTACAGCGGGAATCAAATCCATATACTCGGGAGTACAGCGGGAATCAAATCCATATACTTGGAGTACAGCGGGAACCAAATCCATATACTCGGAGTACAGCGGGAACCATAATTTCAAATAACCGATCATTAAATGAGTGGCATGTACGATTTACATTTTAAGATTTACATTTTAAAGAGTATCGCTGTAAATTGAACATACCACAATATTAATAAAGGGTAATTTTAATTTACGCTTACAGTCCTTTTAACAATAATGATAGATTACAGTTGCGTGAAGTTTTCTTTAGTATTGCAGAGATAGATGTTTAAAGGGCACCATGGAGAATCCTTAATGGTTTTTCTAAGTGAGGGCTCATGTGAAACAATGTTTACAATTCCTCTCTAGAAGGAAAATGTAATATTCCAGTAATCTATTCATTTCTCTTGTGATCAAAGTATACTTTTCTTCCTTTACACTTCAAACACTTGACAAAAGGACAAGGGGAGGGGGGGAAATGGAGGTAAACAAAAATTTGCCATTTTTTTCCATCTTTTCTCATTGATTTTGTCGATTTTATTTTTAAAAAATATGGAAAAAACGAGAAATGTCGTTTCAATGCCATAAAGGAGTCATACGGTCTCAGAAAATAGAGGGTTTGTTAGAGGGGTTAAAACAATTGAGGTGTGAGAATATAGAGATTGAGAAAATAGAGTTGTGAGAAAATTGATGCAGAAAATAGAAGTGAGAGAAAATAGAATTGTTAGAAAATAGAGTGTAAAGTTTGAGGAGTTGAACTCTCTGCCTGATTAGTTTGCCAAGATAATCCGCCAACAAATAATTTTCCCGGCGCGCTGTCACTAGAGGGTGTTGACCTGCCGCTAGATCCCCCTTGGGATAGACTGTCAGATCCAAGATATCTAGTAATAATAATAATAATAATAATAATAATAATAATAATACCTGTTATTTGCTGTTTGTGAGATGACCTCTGGGTTAAGAAGGTGACCGGCCTGAAGACTAGCCAGGTGCTCCATGGCAACTCTAAACATAAAAGTATAATTAGTTGCATTCTGTCATACATTTAATAGATTCATACATTCATACATTCTTCCTTTCATTAAAACATTAAAACATTCATATATTCTTCCTTTCATCCTTACACCTTTTCATCCTTTCATTTTTTCACCTTTACATCTATACATCTGTACATCTGTACATCTATACACCCTTACAATGTTTCATTTCATTATTTGTACAATGGCAGGCTTTCTCTCATTTTAAACTATTCTGAAAGGGACTCACAGTCCCTTTAGAGTTCATTATATATATAAACAGAACGAAATAAACTTGAGGAGCTGTGTGTCCGGGGGTAAAAACATAATAATTTTGAGAACTGTTTACAATCAACTAACATTACATATTTTACTAAGTCATCGCCATATTGGTAAACTCCGATATTTTCAACACCGAAAATAAACACTTATATCAAACTTGTTTTTTAAAAACAACTTAAAACATCATTTTAATTACGTCCCAGTCAGCCAAATTACCTAAAGTACCCAGCATGTCACGAACAACGGTAAACTTTAAACCCTTGTAAAACATAACATGTTCAATGCACAACGGTACCCTATGAAACCTTTGTCTGATCAAGAGAATGAATGATATATTCGTATTTGTTTAGCTAACAATTGTGTTTTTTCATCAATGGCACTTTGATCGAATTAACATAACAATATCTTCCCTGTGTTACTCTGACAGAGGTTCCAAGAGCACCGTAGTGAATCAAACCATTTCCAAAACTCAATTAAAGTTACGTTTGTGCAAATTATAAAATAATTAAAAAAATATATATTTACATGAATCCGGCCATTGCTAAGGTTTGAATAAGACTGTAGGGAAGCCGGGATTTTTTTGGCTTCCTGGATTTTCATTTAGCAAATTTAACTGGTTGAACTAAACAGACCAGAAAAGTAATGATAAATGGGAATGAATGGGTATGGGAGGGATATTAATCGGAATGTATGGGGGTATGGGAAGGGTATTAATGGGAATGGATGGGGGTATGGGAGGGATATAAATGGGAATGGATGGGTAAGGGAAGGATGTAAATGGGAATGGATGGGTATGGTAGGGACATGAATGGGAATGGATGGGTATGGGAAGGATGTAAATGGGAATGAATGTGTATGGAAAGGTTGTAAATGGGAATGGATGGGTATGGGAGGGATATGAGTAAGAATGGATGGGTATGGGAAGGATTTGAATAAGAATGATGGGTATGGGAAGGATATTAATGGGAATGGTTGGTTATGGGAAGACATGAAGAAGAATAGATGGGAACTATGTAAGATAAGTAAATCTGTGAAGGATAGAACGTGAGAGTAAGATATTATTCTGGACAAACTGATTGATTATCGAGGATACCTGGAATACAGGGAGGGATAGAGGGATAGATAAATAGATAGATATATTGATAGATAATAAGGTATATAGATAGATAGATAGATATATAAATAGATGGATAAATTAAAAAATAGCTAGATAGATTGATTGATAGAAATAAATATATAGACTAATAGATAAATAGATAGAAAGATATTTAGATAATATATAGATAGAGATACATTGTTCGATAGATAAATAGAAAAATATTAATAAAAAAAAGGATAATTCTTTCTCTCACAAACTAAATTTATCAAACGTTCTAAAACGTAAGATATTCAAAAGACTTGAATTTTGCCAAGGAAATCTATAAATAATTTGATGAAGAAATTACTGAATTGTACAATATAATATAGTATATATCCCCCCCCTTGAATCATTTTAAGAGAAAAATTAATAAATGTTAACGAGTGTTAAAACGATGAAAAAAACTATAGATGTCCAATTTTTCAATTTTTATTTCCAGATCAAAAATCGGTTGTAATTCTTAAAATCATATACCACTGCTTTTAAGCATTGAATACCTTCTTAAAATGGAAATGTTTCTTTAAAGGGACTGTACACGTAGTTTAAAATGACCCTCAGTTAACAATTTACATCCCAAAATCAAAATAAAAGAAAACGACGATATCTTCCACATTGTTATTCAAATCAAAATTTAAATGTTACTTTTTAAAATTGGGTTAGATTTCTATTTTTGTGGAAAGTCTGTTTTCATGTGCGGATGAATAGATGTTAGGAGGGATTGGATATATTGACAAAAAAGATGGATTAAGAGAATACACAGAAATATACTATGCTATACACACACACACACACGGATAATTTACTAGACAGGCAATTAGAAACATTAGATAGATATATATCTATAAATAGATAGGAAATAGGTAGAAAAAAATACATATATACATAGATATAGATAGACATGTAGATAAATAGATAGATAGATAGATAGAAAGAAAAATACATAGATTTAGATAGACATAGATAGATAGATAGATAGATAGATAAATAGATATAGATAGAAAGATAAGGATAGATGGATAAAGAAAGATGGATAAAGAAAGATGGATAAAGATAGATAAAGATAGATAGATAGATAGATAAATATATATAGATAGAAAGATAAGGATAGATGGATAAAGAAAGATGGATAAAGATAGATAAAGATAGATAGATAGATAGATAGATAGATAATCAGATATAGATAGAAAGATAAGGATAGATGGATAAAGATAGATAAAGATAGATAAAGATAGATAGATAGATAGATAAATATATATAGATAGAAAGATAAGGATAGATGGATAAAGATAGATGAATAAAGATAGATAAGATAGATAAAGATATATAGATAGATAGATAGATAGATAAATATATATAGATAGATAGATAGATATATAGATAGATAGATAGATGTGTAAACTAATTACAAATATTCTAAGAACTCTACGGAAAAACTATTTTCAAATATATAACATATTCACTCATTCAGTTTTCCGTACACTTAATAAATACACCCTGCAAAGAGTCTTCGCCACAAACTCTGATTTCTAATCCCTATATCTTTGCAACCCAATGTCGTAGACCCTAGATATTTCAAACTATTTAAAACCCTTATACCTTTATACCTAAATTTGATAAGTATAGTGAATAGATTTATATTGTGGTATAGTGAGAATGTGGTAAAGTATTCTATATTATGCTCGATTGTGGTGAAGTGAGAATGTGGTAAAGTGAGAATGTGGTAAAGTGAGAATGTGGTGTTCTATATTATACTAGAATGTGGTATAGTGAAAATGTGGTATAGTATTCTATATTATACTAGAATGTGGTAAAGTGAGAATGTGGTATAGTATTCTATATTATACTAGAATGTGGTATAGTGAGAATGTGGTATAGTATTCTATATTATACTAGAATGTGGTATAGTGAGAATGCGGTATAGTATTCTATATTATACTAGAATGTGGTATAGTATTCTATATTTTACTATAATGTTGTAAAGTGAGAATGTGGTATAGTAGTATTCTATATTATACTAGAATGTGGTATAGTATTCTATATTATGCTAGAATTATAGTATTCTATATTTTACTATAATGTTGTAAAGTGAGAATGTGGTATAGTAGTATTCTATATTATACTAGAATGTGGTATAGTATTCTATATTATGCTAGAATGTGGTATAGTATTCTATATTATGCTAGAATGTGGTATAGTGGTGACATTTTGATAAATCTTCACAATGTTTGTGAGATGGAATAAACCGTACATTTATTCATCCATTTATTCATCCATTTATCCATCTTGTAAACTTATAGTTTATAAATCTCACAAATATGCTTTAAATATTATTTTTTATGTATAAAGTAATCTAAAAAATAGGGGATATTAAAACTCCCAAGCTCTAGCCCCTTAAGGTCTAGTTACAAAATTGCTAGGTTTACATTCTATAAATGTCAATTACGAGTGTCCCATGACAAGCGTTAAAATTCACTGACATTTTAGCTTTATCTGAGTGAACTTTAGTTTAACACATGGAGCGTTAGAAGAGACTTATACCTTAAANCCCCCCCCCATTGACCCACATTATCAACTTACACCTTTTTAGGATTTTGAGAAGTTTTAACAAGATAAAAATCAGCATGGTCATCATTATGCATTAATACAAATCAAATATATAACTATTAAAGGGACTGTAAGTGTATTCTTATTACAATCCAAATCCAAATTTCGGTCCTCAATCATACTCCAATCCATATCCATATATCTGTCCTTATTTATATTCCAATCCAAATCCATATTTCAGTCCTCATTTATATCCAAATCCATATTCATATTTCTGACCTTATTCCCATTCCCATCCATATACATTTTCAGATACAAAACCCTTATGCATTCCCATCCATCCATTTTCAGATACAAAACCCTTATCCATATTTTATTCCTTCTTCATATTCTGATCTCTATCCAAATTCCTTATATTTCCTCTGCCCCCTCTCTCCCCTCTATATATATCAAGGTATAGAAGATAAGCCTATAAACCTTGTTAATGAATATCACCGCCAGTTGTTTGAAGTCTAAACCTCCTTATCTCTCAACCCTATATTAAACTCAATATTACGCTAAACTAAGAAGACATTATCTCTCAACCATATATTAAACTCAATACCACGCTAAACTAAGAAGACATTATCTCTCAACCCTATATTAAACTCAATATCACGCTAAACTAAGAAGACATTATCTCTCAATCCTATATTAAACTCAATATCACGCTAAACAAAGAAGACATTATCTCTCAACCCAATATTAAACTCAATATCACGCTAAACTAAGAAGATATTATCTCTCAACCATAAACTCACTATCACGCTAAACTAAGAAGACATTATCTCTCAGCCCTATATTAAACGCAATATCACGCTAAACTAAGAAACCTGACCAGTAATTATAGCTAAATATATTCAAATATCCTTCTTTTTCCTCTTGTGTTCAAAATGCGCGTTCATCTGTATCAAATAGAGATAAATATGGATTCAAGTATAAAGGGACTGTAGACCTAATTCCATGTCAATCTCCATAGAAAGAGTAACAATATCTATACATTTCCTCTCTCTGAAAATATTCAATTTTCTATTGCGACTTCTCTCTTAGCAGTAAGGAAATTAACAGAATGACCTCTTTTCAAGAAAACCCATCTTCATCAATGCTATCAAATGTGATGTCACATAAAATTTTGGAGACTGTCCCATTAATCCCCCGGAACCTGGACATAAATGTTTCACACAACATGGTTTCTTGGCGGGGTCTGAGATGGCTCGAGATCTTAACCTGGATATATGTTATCTTAAAGGGACTGTAAGCGTAATTTCAAGTGAGGATCCGGCCTTGCGCAAAGATGGCAATACCCGATTCTGAAAAGTAACCTGGAAACCTTAATCTGATAAAATATGTGGAGATATTGTAGATTTTCTGATTCGAAAAGTGCGTATTTCTGCGAGTTTCTCAATTGCTTTTGATGAACAAGAAATGCGCTAGTCACTTTCGCAGAGAAACCGCAAATAAAAATGAACAGTTTAAAGAAACAAAATTACTAATATCTAATACATTCGTGATCGGGCAAAGCTTTTAAGGGTACCATTGTAAATCGGACATTTCCCTCTTTGCATGGAGGATAACTTGAAATTGCGCGTACAGTCCCTTTAATATGCAAAAAGACATAAAATGAATAAATGTAAAAGAAAATTTGATTTAAGAAAATGTAAATTGATGACGGTTGGATTACAGTGGATGAAGAGATGGAAGAAGGGGGGGGGGGTTTTGGATTGTATCAAGAAGATACTGAACAAAAAAAAGGAGATAAAAAAGTAATTTAATGCTTAGCAAATAATCTGGGAATTTTCCCCTCATTATATTTTCCTACTTTCGTTTTACAGAATTCTTGGAAAATTACCTCGTTTAAGCTTGATAGCTTTATTTCCCATTTGTACAGAAGAGAACAATAATTTAAACCACAAATATTGAGATATCAGTGTTAGGCGATTTTCATAGATTGATACGAAAATGTTAGATAGATCAAAACTGTTAATTTTAATAGGCCGAACATAATAATAACGGTGCATAAAAAAACATTGAAAATTATAAGGCATTTGTAAAAATAATAAGTTTTCTTTCAATATATTGCTTCCTATGCTGAAAGTTTCTTCAGGATATTGGTTTTCAACTTTTAATTTCTTCAACTTTTTGTGGTTCGGAAATACTTTTTTTCCGTAATTTGATTTTTTGGTTGTTTTCTGTTTCAGCCGTTATTTGTAAAAACATTTTTTTCTCTCGATTTTATTAGGTTTCTGTTCGAAGTTTTGTAGTCCTTTAAAAAATGTAATTTTTTTTCAGCTGAAATATTGTTTTTTTTCTTTTCCGTAATTTGATTTTTTGGAGTTTTTTCTGTTTCAGCCGTTTATTTGTAAAAAATGTTTTTTTTTCTTTCGATTTTATTATTTTATTTATTAGGTTCTTTTAAAAATGTCAAAGCTGTTTTCAGCTGGAAAACTTTGAATAAAAAATATTTTCTAACTCATCTGGGTTAAATCCTAATTTTCGTTTCTAATTAGAGAAACTTATATCGACCATTTAAAAAATTTAACATTAAACAATGATTATAAAAAAACCCAAAAAACCTCTAGTTTTCTAATTTCTGAGTAAAAACAATGTAATGTCGAATAAATTACACAAGAAAAGTTGTGTCATTGTTGAAAACAAGTCAAGTGGCCTAAACCTACTTCAAAATTAGACTTATTCTCAAATCTACGAAAAAACTTTTAACAGATTTACTGCGTTAAAGAGGCTCATTATAAAACTTTGCAAAATAAAACGTGAGATATCTAGACATTAACAATTTGAATTTTATCATTCTAGAACTCTATTTACTCGTGACGCCCATTTGTTTCCATTGTATAAAGAGAAGATTTAAAGTTTTATTAATTAGAATTTATGTTTTTATGTTTATTTCTATACACAGTCCTATTTTTCCAAATCAGCTTTCCTAAATCACAGTGATCCAAACGGTACAAGCCCTCACGCAAAAATCTGGAGGAAAATCAAAACAATATCTATATTCAACATTGTTCTCAGTTTGGTAAAAACTAAAATCCCCCCCCCCCCCGGAACAAGTGTTGAGGATAAATGAAGTGGAAAGATTGATGAAATGATTTTTTAACAAATACATCTCTTACTCAACCAGTTTAAAATATTAACCTTGACCCTACTTTAGAATGAAGGTTTCCCATATTTAATGATGATGAAGTTGGGAAATTTTGTGTTTCCACTTTTCACAGATTCTCTAGTTTTGAAATTAACATTTCTTATTGTTTGACATTTCATGTTCTTGAAATAAATTTTAAATTCCACGGTAATTTTTTCTTGGAACAACTTAGAAAGATTATTCAGAATCATTTTAATGAAATACATAATTACACATAAATTGAAACCAACACTCAACTGTGATTTCAGAAATCAGAGCCAGACCTTTTTTGATGTTACTAGCTTGAGAACCCAGCGTTGCCCAAGTTACTCATAGTTTCTCCCGCCGTTTACCCGCACTTGGTCGTAAATTATGATTTTAGCTATTTTTCCCGAAAAAATCGACCCATTCCACTTAGAATCTCAAAGCCAAGCTAAGAACATTTCCGTGGCTCTTCCGAGCTCCTCGGTCAAAACTTGAGGCAAATCGGTCCAGAGTTCTAGAGTTATGATTGGAGAAACAAACAGACAAATAAAGATTACAAAGTTTATATTTATATATAAGATATTGACTGTAGTGGTAGCTAAAACTGGGGAAACCATTTTAAATCTATGCTTGAGCAACACTTAACCAAAAATTGATTATTTTCAGTTTTTACCTTGAAGTTTAGTTTTAAAAGTTATAAAAAGAAAACCTTTTAAAGAATGTGCGTAATATGCTTTGAAGTTTTATGTATTCCTATTAAACCATTCCTCCCTCCTCTAGGAAAAGTGAACATTAAGACTCATTACACCGGACTAAAAAGATCAAATTCTTGTTTTTGTAGATTCCGGTAGAGCTCTTAATACCAGACGTTCAATCTTGTAGAACAAAGAACCAAATCCAAACCCTCTGGACAGAACTCTAATGTTTTATTTCTTTTCTTTAAATTATATAGCTTATAATAAAATAAAACTTGGGGGCATTTGATGACCAACTTGCCAGAAATTCAATCAAGAAATTAAATTAATAAATATATTTAACTCCTAAATTCTCTTAAATTTAAGAAGTAAAAGTTGCACCTTAACTCGTTCAAAAGTTACCAGCTCTGAAGGCAAGACTCTTGTAATGATAACACTTTTAAATCTAGAAAAATAACAATATCTTCCAAATTATTGATAAGATAAAGTTTCAAGGGATCTGTTGTGAATCAACATTGAGATCCCTGCATAGAGGGTTACTTCAAATTTACTTTTACAGTCCCTTTAAATAAATCCAATAACTTTAATATGTAATATGTAATCAATCTCTTTAAATGCATTTCTTTTATATTGATTCCTCTCTTTGCAACGCTGAGGGGGGGGAATGGTGCACATGTCCCCCCAAAAAATCAGGAGGGGGGGGGGCTTAAATTCCAATCAAAGATTTGAATATATGTATTAGTCATAGTTCATCATATATGTGGTATTGATTCTAGAAGAGAGGTGTTGGTTTCATACCAAGAGGGAGGGGGGAAGGGAGGGAAGGGAAGGAAGAGGGGGGGGAAAGGGAAAGAAGAAAAACAAATACTTGTTAGGTATTTTTCTTTAGCTTGTATGTGTTCATTCTATATTAAGTGTTTGAGTTAGACAGAACAGACACTGTAGACAGTAGACAGGACTATAGTAATTACAGTCTATGTACAGTCAACACTATTTTATTGGTCTAGGGTTACATGAAGACAAAAAGCAACGAGACAGTTTATTTCAGTTTTAGTTTTTTTTTTACAATTGATTTATGTTATTTAATGTTTGATAAAAATTCTTCTTGGTATTAAATTTTATTAGGGTTAGGTATTAAAAATAAACATTTTTTTCCAGGCTAAAATTTTTGATATTTTCTCAAGATGTTCATCTGCATATTATTTGGAATTTCCTAGATTTTGCTCAGAATTCTCTAGGTTTAAATATTCTAGGTTTTGAATTTGGTTAAAGAGAATTCCCCCCCCTACACCCCCCCTGAAAGTTTTACCAATTAAAAAATTAAAAATTGAAAACCAAAGCTAAAAACAAGTACTTTTCAAGCATTAAAATGCTTAGGGCTGCGAAAAAAAAGCATTGCAACAAATCGACCCAGACTAGAAATATATGCAGCCTCTGCGGAAAAATATTTGTTGTGTATGATTAATTAAGAATTAGTAAATATTTAACTTTATTAAAAAAACGACAGTTCCAAGGAACAGTTCATATTGGGATAAGCGTAGGAGTTTTTCTACTAAAAATGTTTCTATTTAAATGGATAGGTCGTCTCATGCTTTTATCATTTCTCTCTTGTTGAAAATTTATTATTTAAAGGTTTCTAAAATGCGAACATTTACAAACGTTTTCAACACAATTTATTATTTAGAACTCTATGTTTTTTGGAAACATACGTCTTCGACTTGGCATTCTTTGTAGACAGAAAGAAAATTCGAAATGTAGGTGGGTAGGTAGGTAGGCAGGTAGGTAAGTCGGTAGGTAGGTAGGTAGGTAGGTAGGTAGGTAGGTAGGTACTATGTAGATAAGTAGGTAGGCACTTAAATAGGTTAATGTAGATAGGTAGGTAAATAGGTAATTAGGTAAAACTAGATAAGTAGGTGTAGGTAGGTAGGTTGTTAGGTTGGTAGGTAGGTAGAAAGGTAGGTAGAGAGCTGCGTAGGTAGAGAGCTGCGTAGGTAGAGAGGTAGATAGAGAGCTGTGTAGGTAGAGAGGTAGAAAGAGGTAGGTAGAAAGAGGTGGGTAGAAAGGTAGATAAATAGAGAGGTGTGTAGGTAGAAAGGTAGGTAAAGAGGTAGGCAGGTAGGTAGAGAGGTAGGTAGGTAGGTAGGTAGGTAGGTAGGTAGAGAGGTAGGTATGAGAGGTATGTAGGTGGGATTTAGAAACGATTAATTTCTTTTAATGATATCTAGAAAAATCTAGAAAAATCTTTTGGGAAAAGAATTTAATTTGACGAAAACAATTTGTCTTTCACAAAAGAAAATTAGAAAGAAGAATTTTTTACTTTTTACAACAATTTTAAAAATATACTCTTCGAATGTTTGAGAAATATAATATCTATTGACTGACATTATTTTACTAAAGTTAAAGATTTAAAATTCAAACGATTAGACAGGTGGATTTAAAATTCACAATAGATATTCCATTTTCACTGAATTTCCAATATATTTTATCAATTTTTTCTTCAAACCTTGTCAATAAATGTTTCGGTTTTACACCTTTTTCATCTTTTCTTTTCAATAATTTAAAAAAGATAATAAGTTATGGCAAAAGATAATAAGTTATGGCAAAGGACTTTTTTATATTTCTACAGATTTGAATGGTGTGTCCAAAAGTTGCTGTATTCCAATTCCAAATGTGTTTGTTCACAGTATAAAGCAATTTATCTAGATTACTTTCTTCGTTTCAAACATAAAATATAAATTTCAAATCAGAGCATAACATTTTTGATTAAATTCAAGCTTCTGCTTCTTGAGCCTGAAATCGATATCCTATATAAGGGGCCTCATGCTACGTCATGGTGGTGGGGGGTGGGGGTGATATTGAGGCCAATATTGTTAAAAGGGACTAAACACTAAATGTATATTCCCAATATTGTTATTAGGAACAAAACACTAAATGTATATTCCCTATATTGTTAAAAGGGACTAAACACTAAATGTATAATCCCTATATTGTTAAAAGGGACTAAACACTAAATGTATAATCCCAATATTGTTAAAAGGGACTAAACACTAAATGTATAATCCCAATATTGTTAAAAGGGACTAAACACTAAATGTATAATCCCTATATTGTTGCAACCTGATTTTCCTAACCTTCTATAATTCAATTTTTTGACTTTCTGATCTGAGAGATTTTTACAGTAGTTTGGAATATCAAGGTGATTTAAGTTCGCAACGGTTTAAGGATTAGAAAATAAGATTTTCAAACACTTAGAAGACGGAAATGCAGGGCGTGAATTATTTATAAAATTTGAAATAAATATGTTGAGTGTGATGAATTTCTGATCCCTTTATTGTTGCAACCTGGCGTTAAAAAACCTTTTAAAATCCATTTTCTTTACTTTTTGATCTGGGAGATTTTCATGGTAGTTTGGTATATAATAGATTTAAGAATTAGAAAATTAGATTTTGAAGCAAGTGAGACATTTAAAATGCAGATATGCAGGGGGTGAACTTCTAATAAGATTTGAAATATATATGGAAAAAGTGTTAATTTTGGAATGCTGTGGTTTAATTATTGCTGATAATTTCTGTAGTACGGTTGTGACAATAAACCTTTTTTGGATTTCTGTTGTGATTTTCTTATTGTATGATTGTTGGGTAAGATCTCATTGAATGTCCTCTCTCATTTTACAAAGCAGAAACCTTTGTTACTATCTATCTATCTATCTAAACATAACCTAGAATGATTAATTCAGACCTAATTGTTGTTGTGAAATACACTGTTGTAATCAATAGGGCTGTGGCAAAAATGTTGTTTTTGCTGGTTGGTCCATGTTGCTGGTTGGTCCATGTTGCTGGTTGGTCCATGTTGCTGGTTGGTCCATGTTGCTGGTTGGTCCATGTTGCTGGTTGGTCCATTTTGCTGGTTGGTCCATGTTGCTGGTGGGTCCATGTTGCTGTTGGGTCCATGTTTCATGTTGGTCATTGTTGCAGGTTGGTCCATGTTGCAGGTTGGTCCATGTTGCAGGTTGGTCCATGTTGCTGGTTGTGCAAAGAATTAGTTTCCACGTCAAGTTTTAACTTTCTCAAACTAAAAGTATCCGAACTACTCTTCATCTAATTAACAATTCTCTGTTGGACCAAGTTTTTTTATTTTACTTTTTCTTTCTAGTCTCCAGGTACACTTTCTAGCTGGGTATCCATCTTGCTATCCTCTCAACCCATCCGTCTCAATCCAGCCCCGCCTCCCCCCTCCCCACCTCCCACTAACTTAACTATTTTCTTTTCCTCTTGCTCCAATTCCATTCGTCATCATCATTCATTTCTCCAAATATCAAAGGTCAATATTTCTTTTTATTTTTCAAGGGACCGTGCACTATTTAAGAGAACTAGGCTTTCAGGGCGCTTCGAGCTCATCTTCTATTTCAAATGTGAACATTTTCTCTTTGTATTCATTGAAAAACAATAACAAAACTAGTTCGCGGATTTTAATAAACTCGTGGATTTTCAAAACCTGGGGTCATGTGAGGTCCCCCACAAAATGTAGGCCCGACTGGTTCAGACGTTTATTGGAAACAAACAAGACAGACAAGCAAAGTATATAGATAGAAGGAGGAGTGTTTGCGATGATACGGAAAGAGAAAGACGTGGGAAGGAAAAATATCTAGGAAATGGAAAAGAAGAAAGAAGAGAAGGTATGAAAACAAGGAGTAAGAAGTATTAAAGAAAGAAATGAAAAGATAGAGAAATCGAAAAACTTGAATTCAAAACCTTTCTTAGCAACTTGTTTCTAAGGTTTAAGGGATAAAGAGTGGGATTGGCTTGATTTTTTTAGTTTTTTTTTGTGACATTTTTATTAAGATTATATTTAATCATTTAATGCAATATTAAAAAAATAAGTTCAAATTTTGATTGGTGAAGATTGTTAGATTGTCGTATTATGCTTCGTCTTATACGAGACTGCTTTTTATGCTAAATTACCCCAGAAGGATCAGATTTTAAAAATGGCGGAGGGAGGAGGAAGGGGGGGGGCAAAATGGTGAAGGGAGGAGGAAGGCGGGGGCGGCAAAAAGGATGAGATGCCACAAGTGCCAAGTGCCAAGTGTACGGATTGGAAAGGGTGTTGCAAAGTTAATAAAATACTAAAATGTATGAAAAGTCTAGGGGAGTAAAAATGCTAAAATATCCCAATAAATTTATTTTAGGCAAGTTATATATATATATATAATATATATATATATATATATATTGTGCTATAATTTCATATATTGCTGATAGCTTTAAAGATTGCTGTTTTTTACATATTGCTGATAGTTTTATAGATTACTGATAGCTTTACAGATTTCTGTTTTTATTTATATATATATCACTGATGCTTTATAAATTTCTGTTTTTATATATATTACTGATGCGTTATAGATTGCTGTTTTTATATATATTACTGATGCTTTATAGATTGCTGATAGCTTTATAGATTGCTGTTTTTATATCATTGCGGATAACTTTATAGATTGCTGTTTTTATATATATTTCTGATGCTTTATAGATTGCTGTTTTTATAAATATTGCTGATAGCTTTATAGATTGCTGTTTTTTACATATTGCTGATAGTTTTATAGATTGCTGTTTTTATATATATATTGCTGATAGCTTTATAGATTGCTGTTTATATATATATATATATATATTGCTGAAAGCTTCATAGATTGCTGTTTTTATATATATTGCTTATATTTTTATTTATTGCTGATATTCTCTACTGATCTTATTAAAAGTAACAAACTTTGATTTTTTTGCAATAATTTACGGACATTGCCGCCCTTTCCAGATTGATAAATTATCGCCCACTTTATCCCCCTTATTCTCCCTTAATACAGTAGGTTGTTATGTGTTTAAGGTGTAGAAAGATAATAGCATATTGATATATTATATATTAGATCAGAATAATATATTCATATTCATATGCAAATTCAGCCTTAAAGCTTGGAATTAACTGATACTTTGCAGAATATAGATAGACACAAATAAAAGAAATGCAAGAAATATAATGCAAGAAATACTAAAACAAATTAGTCACGCAGAAGATAAATCAGCTAGAAAATAAATCAGCTTCAGCTAGAAGATAAATCAGTTAGAAGATAATTCAGCTAGAAGATAGATCAGCTGGAAAATATATCAACCAGAAGATAAATCAGTTAAAAGATAAATGAGCTAGAAGATAAACTAGCTAGAAGATAGATAAGCTGGAAAATATATCAACCAGAAGATAAACTAGTTAGAAGATAAATCAGCTAGAAGATAAATCAGCTAGAAGATAAATCAGCTAGAAGATAAATCAGCTAGAAGATAAACTAGTTAGAAGATAAATCAGCTAGAAGATAAATCCACCGAATAAGAGCTGGAAAAGGTAGGAATTGTATTAGATGTAAGATTAAGGTATAAGATTGATGAACTGATTATCTGGATTTGGTTTGTGTTTATAACCAGGCCTAGGGCCTGAATAATTCAGAACTATACACCAAGACAACATGTCTAAATAAATTAGTTCATCAATGGATTTATTGTTCAGATTTACCGTCAGAGGATCAGACAGAATCGACAACTGTGATTTCAACTGATTGAGACCCGATTCACAACGGTACCCTTATACATTTTCTCTGATCAAAAACGAATGAGCTATCTTTGTTTATTTTTTTTTTGAAAATTGATTATATTTAATTGTATTTCCTCTGTACAAATGACTTGCGGACTTCTACTCCAGAGACAATAAAGATTATTGTCAGAATTAAACAGTTTGAGTTAGAAAAACGACAATATCTTCCAATCAGATAGAAATTTAAAGAGTAAAGGCACCATAAATTACATCGAAAGTCCCTTTAAGCTTTAAATATCGAAAACCAAGAATATTTTCTCAAACCCAACTCAATACTTGAAATTGATGTAAATTGTACAGTGTACAGTACACATCAAGTCATTGTACAATACCTCTGTACAGACTAAGTTAAAGGCTTATACTTGCGTGTATATGTACATGCATAGTACTAAAATTTTACATCTATATGTACATTGTACAATGCATCTACATGTCAATAACATAACAAACCAAAACTGCTAAAATGTGTAACCTCTGTCGACTTACCTAAAATAGAAGAAAACATGAAAAGGTTTATCACTATTAAGAGATTTAAAATGTACATTAAATCTCATGATTTATTGTATGAAGTCAATGATACACTATTCATTAATACACGAGTCATTGATACATGACTTATTGATACAAGCTTCATTGATACAGGATTAATTGATACAGAATTCATTGATACTTGATTTATTGATACTTGATTCCTTGATACAGGATTTATTGATACATGATTCATTAATAAAGGATTCATTGATAAAAGATTCATTGATACAGGATTCATTGATACAGGATTCATTGATAAAGTATTCATTGATACAGGATACATTGATACAGGATTCATTGATACTTGATTCATTGACACTTGATTCCTTGATACAGGATTTATTGATACATGATTCATTAATAAGGGATTCATTGATAAAGGATTCATTGATACAGGGTTCATTGATATATGATTCATTGATAAAGTATTCATTGATACAGAATTCATTGATACAGGATACATTGATACATGATTCATTGATAAAGTATTCATTGATACAGGATACATTGATACAGGATTCATTGATAAAGGATTCATTGATACATGATTCATTGATTGGCACAATATAAAAGGTATCTAAGATGTAAGATAGAGTTGATTCATGATTATTATTGTTATTGATTAGTTGACGTCTCACGAACAGTTTATTTCATTTAACAGATTGTAGTCCTGGCCAACTAGCACCACCTAATCAGGGACATTTGAACACTTTTCAAAATGTACTAATTTTTTTAATTCTGGCCATTATGTCTCGAGTTCAGGCAAACGGTACCGCAAAATAATATAAAGCTAAAAAAGAAATTTTATGGAATTTGTAAAATGAGTGAAATATTTTTAATGAACGAAATCTTTGGCAGGAATATTTTTACATGAATAAAATGGAATTTGTTGTTAATGCAGAAATGGGAATAGAATGCAAGTTCGGGAATGGAATGCAAGTTCAGGAATGGAATCGAAGTTCAGGAATAGAATTTCAGGAATGGAATGCAAGTTAAGGAATGGAATGCAAGTTCAGGAATGGAATGCAAGTTCAGGATTGAAATGCTTAAATGAAAATGTAACGCAGAAATAGGAATGGAATGCAAGTTCATGATTGGAATGCGTGAATAAAAAATGGAATACAAAGCTGGGAATAGAATGCAATAAAAGGCATGGAATGCAGATAGAAAAAATGTATTTTCGTAACGTAGAACAAGATAGATTGAAAAATGTTGGTTTAGATTAAAACCCAGCATCTGTTAATCTCAGCTGACACATACTGTTTTAAATTAATATCAATATAAAGAAACAAGAAATATCGCTTCACTATTATAGATGGGCATCGTTGTTTCTTTAGTTTAAAATATTCAAGGATATTTCATTTTCAGAACAAGAACCTGAATTGTTTAAACACAGTAAAAATTTAAAATACTAAAGTTTTCTTGATTATTGACAACATTACAATTACATTCAGCCTGCTTATACAAAGTCTTATAAATTTTTAAGACAGGGTCGACTTTGAAGTGTTACAACGCCTTGTGCTTTGATTTTACCGCTCTAACTCACTTATGCTTTTCTGTAGCCCTTTACATGTACATTGTAGATCACTTGTGGTTAGTTTTAAGAATTAGCAAAATTCTCATAGATTTTTTTCTGGAGAGCTTGCAACCTTTATATCACAGTGATTAAGCTTAAACGCTTTAAAAATTGTTTTCTTTAATATCTGTTGTAACCATTTTGTAAGATGCACCACAAATTACAATTTCTAGAATATGATAAAATTCAAAGATTCTTGAGTTTGAAAAAACTAACCTAATAACCAGTTCTTAAGATCCCCAAGATTTTGGTTTCCTGGATCCGGATAAAAATATGCGGATCCACGGATCCGGATCCAAGGGGCCAATTATCAACCAAAAACTGCAAAACAAAACTTTTTACTGTCAAAACCCAAATCTGAACTATTGAAAAAAGAGAGATTATAAAAATTTCCTGATTTTTGAATGGTTCATCAAGTTTTAGGATAAAAATAAGCGACAAATATGAAAATTCTGCTTTGGTAAAAAAATTCAGTAAATCTTGAAGAAACGACCTGGATCCGGATCCCTTTTTTCCAGTGCGGTTTCAGGATCCGGATCTGAAACCGGATTCGCATCAAAATTAAATGGATCCTAAGCACTGCAAATAACGATGCCCAGAGCTAGCATATCTCATTTGGAAGACGTAGCAGATTGAACAAAAACAGCAAGTTTTTTTCCTTCACTACTTTTTGAACAATGAAGTAGCAGGTTTCGGGGTTAAAAGTTAAAACAATGGAAGGTGGGGGAGAGGGGGGTGG
>NW_019397666.1:0-6754 GCF_000591075.1 Eurytemora carolleeae | reverse complement strand
CCCCCCCCCCCAGCCTGGTGCCCCCCCCCCTGGTGTTCACATCACTCCCCCACCTGGTTCTACATCTCATTATGTAAATAAACTTGTAGAAACATTGTTTATGTTTAAGCAGTGCCTATACATAATGGTCAACATGAAACCAATTACCTCCCCCCTTCCCCTCTCACCTTGACTCATTATTATATCCCTTACCTCTCATTAATATACAGAACACACGCCTAGAACCAAGAAATGTAAAAGGGAAGAAAGGAACTGGCATGTAAAAGGGAAGGAAGGAACTGGCATGTAAAAGGGAAGGAAGAAACTGGTATTTAAAAGAGAAGGAAGTAACTGGTATGTAAAAGGGAAGGAAGGAACTGGCATGTAAAAGGGAAGGAAGGAACTGGCATGTAAAAGGGAAGGAAGTAACTGGCATGTAAAAGGGAAGGAAGTAACTGGCATGTAAAAGGGAAGGAAGGAACTGGCATGTAAAAGGGAAGGAAGTAACAGGCATGTAAAAGGGAAGGAAGTAACTGGCATGTAAAAGGGAAGGAAGTAACTGGTATGTAAAAGGGAAGGAAGTAACTGGCATGTAAAAGGGAAGGAAGTAGCTGGTATATAAAAGGGAAGGAAGAACATATGTAAAAGGGAATGAAGAAACTGACATGTGAAAGGGAAGGAAGGAACTGGCATGTGAAAGGGAAGGAAGAAACTGACATGTAAAAGGGAAGGAAGTAACTGACATGTAAAAGGGAAAGAAGAAACTGGCATGTAAAAGGGAAGGAAGAAACTGGTATGAAAAAGGGAAGGAAGAAACTGGTATGTAAAAGGGAAGGAAGAAACAGGTATGTAAAAGGGATGGAAAGAAACTGGTATGTAAAAGGGAAGGAAATAAACTGGTATGTAAAAGGGAAGGAAAGAAACTGGTATGTAAAAGGGAAGGAAGAAACTGGTATGTAAAATTGAAGGAAGAAACTGGCATGTAAAAGGGAAGGAAGAAACTGGTATGTAAAAGGGTAGGAAGAAACTGGGACACAATATAATCAGGCGAAGTAAGGAGTATAAGATAAAGCTTCCCGCAATTTTACAAAACACATTTTAAAAATTAAAATTAAAATTTTCAGGTAATTACTTGCCTCAACCTCAAATACTAATATCTTTGCAACCTGACGCCGTTGAACTTTGATACTTCAGCTTATAAATTCTGATGCTAAATATCAGAAGTTTTCACCACCAGGCTGCACAGATACAGGGATTAGAAAATTAGAGTTTGATTTGAGTAATCAGTTCCTTTCAAAAGTATAAACGCGTATTCCTTAAATTCAAGTTTACCTTTTTCAATATTATCCCTGGCTGGATTAGAGCGGAAATGGGATTTCAAAAGTTTACACATCCTAAGGGATAACACAGGGGTATAACCATTCATAACCTCCCTCTACCCCTCTTAGGAATATCACAGGGGTATAAACTTTTACATTCGTGAGGATAAATTTTCAATCTTCTTATCTATGGGATTTTTTTCTCTTTGTTTATTCTACGTATTGACAATTCTTAAAAAAATACACACATGAAGTTTAACCCATTATGTTCAATCTATATATAACTTGTCATGTCATTTTTTTTATAAACTTCACATTATAGTCCGGCCCAAGGAGAGTCTGTAACTGGTCAGAATGAAAAAAATTTGTTTAGAACAAATGTCGAGTTAATTTTTTACGAAATTCTCAAAAATCGTAAAAAATACGCTAAATTTTAGTATTTCAGTGTAAAAATTGGCGGCTTGAAAACAATATTTAAAATCTATTTGTTTTAGAAAATTTGGCGCTAAGCGCACTGTAAGCCTATACAGTATAAATATAAAACCTTTATTGCTGGGAGCGATGTAATAAATCAATAAATTAATGCATCTCTTAAGATTGGGCGTATTCAGAGCTTGTTAATCTATTGTTAATTCATTATTAACACCGAAACTTGAAATATAGAGATTAGAGACAGATAAGGATTTTATATATTTGCAACCAGATACAATTAAGGTTTTTTTTCAGTTTAGGTAAAATATCCGTCATTCGTAAATTCAAAAACTTCTTTCAAAAATCTTAAAAATTCGCAAAATACTCTTCAGAAAATTTGTTAAAGATCTTTAAACAATTAAAATCGTGAAAATTGTAAATTCGCAAGTTTATGTGATACTGTAGACTAATATTTGGGAATTATGAGATATAAAAATAATAATAATAGTAATATCATAAATAGTTTCCCAAACTTTTTAATGTCAGGGGAGCTTGGGGGTAGAGGGGGGGGGGCATCTATAGATTTGTCACATTTCGTGTTCAAAACCTGGTTTTATTCCGGTTCTTAAATATGATTTGAATCAATTAAATAAATATTATTTTAAAGGTTATTTAAATGATTAAAACTAGTCGTATTTTTATAAATCTTCAAGTCTATAATACTATTGTATTAATTACAATTTACAATCAAATTAACAAAAACAAACTAAGCGCAACACAGGTCAAAATAAAACTTATAAATATTATATATACAAGTAAATTAATACATGTTTCAATCGAATCTCCTCTTCCTCAACGGCTATAATAACAAAAATTTTCTTAAATTCTAGTATATACGTAATCATGGAAAAAAAAATTCTCATACTTCTGAGTCCTTTATTTGTTGATAAGATAAAGGTTTGAAGGCCTCGTTGTGAATTAGTGATGCAAACACTTGTTTAAAGAACCATTTTTAATAAGGTTTGGTAAATCCCTTTAAAGGAAGCACGAGAAATATGATCGAGCTTGAATTGGATTTAGTGGTTTCAAGATTTTCCTGCTCAACTTGAAATATCACTCAACAATTGGAACATAATCCACGCCGAACTAATGACAAGCCGAACTAATGACACGCCGAACTAATGACACGCCGAACTAATGACACGCCGAACAAAATTTAAACATGACACTCCGAACAAAGTTGGGGACGACACGACGAACTATGTTTGAACACGCCACGCGTAGTTGGATCAAGACATGTCTAACATGTCTAAGATTGTTTGTGACACACCGAATTAAATTGAACAACACAGGACAAATTAGGCCACGCCGAACCAACAGATTGTGAATAACTCTTATTATTCACATAGTTTTAATTAATTATTTAATGATTTTTCTTTATATTTTTTCATTTATTAATTTGTTGGCACATGAGAAGGAGGTGGTGTGGGGATGGCATGGGTTGATGAAATATTGATGTGAATGAGGGGGGGAGTGATGAGAGGAGGGTGGGGCATCAGGATTAGACTTTTAGAAAAATGTTCAAACTTTGGTACACGCAAATTAGAAAAGTTTAGATTTAAAGCTTTTCTACTGGGAGAAGAATGGAAAATCTCGAGGAAAGGGAGAAAAAGAAGAAGGAGAAGCAGGAGAACATGAGAAGGAGGAAAAAAAGGAAAAGAAGAAGGAGAAGTAGGAGAACAGGTGAAGGAGGAAAAGGAAGAGAACAAGGAGGAGAAGAAGGAGGAGAAATACGAGAAGAAGTAGAAGATGGAGACAGAGGAGAAGACGGAGAGGAAGTAGAAGGAGGAAAAGGAGGGAAACAAGCGAAGGATGAATATTAGATTCAAAATTTCTGTGTTTTCATTTAAATCCAGTTCAAATTAGTTAAAATAATTTCAATCAAAAAGATCCGTCTTTAAAAGTACATTTTACGTGACCCCCACAGCCTATTGTAGCCATTACAAGGATTCTAAGCTAGTTAAAGAATAAAATAAAGCGTAAACAAAAATGCACAACTCTCAATTCTTAAAATATAAATTAATCTTCTTTCTAAATATTATTAAGATTCACTCATAAATACAATGTACAGCAATAACCAATCTTAATAAACAATAGAACATGTTCTAGACTTATTTTAAGAAGATATATATATTTATATGTAATAAATATGAATATATATATATATATTTATATGTTCTCTACAGCTGGACAAACGGCTGGAATTAATGAGCTAATTTTTTTGAAAAAAATTTGAAATTCCTCAGGAAACGACGAAATTATGATTTGATACAAAGCGCGGGTAAACGGCAGGAGTAACTTTGACTATTACTAATTAATATAAACCTGGGCAATGCCGGGCCCTTCAGCTAGTATTCTATAATTTTTTTTGGTTTTAATTGTTCACAATTCTGTATTTTTGTGTTTTCTTGGAATATTTCAATAATCTTTGAGACAAAGTTACAATACGATACAAGATAGATAGATAGTTGGATTCAAGATAGATAGATAGTTAGATACAAGATAGATAGATAGTTGGATACAAGATAGATATATAGTTGGATAGATACAAGATAGAAAGATAGCTAAATAGTTGGATAGATACAAGATAGATAGATAGATAAATAGTTGGATACAAGATAGATATATAGTAATTTTAAAGGAACCTCCAATTAAAGAGATACATGTACGATTTATAACAGTATCCTGAAAACCTTTATCTAATTAAGTAGCAATATATCCATATCCCCTGAATATCCATAAATCCATATCCCCTGAATATCCATATATATATCCTGAATATCCATATATCTATATCCCCTGGATATCCATATATCCATATCCCCTGAATATCCATATATCCATATCCCCTGAATATCCATACATATCCTGAATATCCATATATCCATATCCCCTTCCTTTATTCTTCCTACACAATATATATCCTTCTATAATTAAACCCAACTGATCCAAAAAGAAAAACAAGTATGTATATAAGAATACATTAAAAATAAAAATAAGCATGGCTTGCACTGTGCTTATAGGATCCATTTAATTTTGAAGCGGATCCAGATCCTGGATCCGCACTGGAAAAAATGGATCGAAATCAGGATCCAGGTCATGAACATTTCTTTAAGATTTACTAATTATTTTTTAACAAAGCAGAATTGTCATTACTTTTTCTTCTTTTTTCGCTAATTTTTATGCTAAAACTTGAGGAAATTTTCATAATTTCTCATTTTTTCATCAGTTCAGATTTGGGTTTGTTATAGATAGTTAAATAAGATTTTGAATTCAAAATCATAATTTTATGATTTGGGGGAAAAAATGAAAAAATGGAAATCAAAATTTAAGTTTTTGATCTTTTTGATAGTTTTTTTTTAAACCAAAAATGTATTTTCCCTTAAAAAATACAAATATTCCTAAAATACGGGGAGAGCAAAATGATTTACTTTAAAGGGGGGGGGGATAAAAAATATACACCTTTGCAAGTTTTCTTGTCTAAGAAAGTTTACCACAAAAACATTTGAACTTAAAAAAAGAACGCCGTCCACATTTCTGCGTCTGAACCAATAAGATCAGTCGAACCAAACCAAACCATCATGGCTTACTCCTGGTTTTTAAAGAAAAAATCTATCCAGTATTCATCCACGCAGAGGGAAGAATAACACTCAATGTTTTTCTATGCAAATTTTATAATTTTTACACCATCGAATTTTATATTTTACAGCGGGAATATCGAGTGTCGACAAATAAAAAAAAGTAAAATAGATCAATTCTGTAAACTTACTTCACTGTCTCTGTTCCATAAATCCGCAAAGTACCCTTATTGCATGATAACTCGCAGTTGAAACTGATAAATTGTCAAATAGTAAAACAAGGCTATATTCACAACATAAAAAGTGTACTATTGTGTTTTGGGTATGAATTTAATAAAAGGGAGACTGGAAATTGCGTTGATAACGTTAAATGTATATGTGTACTCTGTAAAATGTTTAATTGCGTTGATAACGTACTAAATGTATATGTGTACTCTGGAAAATGTTTAATTGCGTTGATAACGTACTAAATGCATATGTGTACTCTGGAAAATGTTTAATTGCGTTGATAACGTACTAAATGCATATGTGTACTCTGGAAAATGTTTAATTGCGTTTATAACGTACTAAATGCATATGTGTACTCTGCAAAATGTTTAATTTCTACAAATTATTCATAAATCCCTTGAGCACATTGGTAATTAACTAAACATTTATTGCGATTAATTAGAAATGTATAATATATAACAACAAAGATATATTATATACCTCTCCTAAGATGTTTTAAATTATATATTTATATATCTTTATTTATTTCTTAATATATTTATATATCTGATAGAACCTTAATCCCCAAATCTTCAGTGTGTCTTCTCCCTCAGAATAATAATATATAATTACATCAGGAACAGTACAATATATTTAGTACATTTACAGTAAACAGATAAGTATGTAAAGTTTCTACAGTGTACAGTATATACAGTGTTTAGCATGTACAATGTAAATTATGTTCAATGAAAAGTATGTACAATTTAAAGTATGTACAGTGTAAAGTATGTACAGTCTTAAGTATGTACAGTGTAAAGTGTGTACAGTGTAAAGTATGTACAATGTAAAATATATACAGTGTAAATTATGTACAATGTAAAGTATGTTCAGTGTAAAGTGTGTACAGTGTAAAGTATGTATAATGTAAAATATGTACAGTGAAAATTATGTAAATTGAACAATTTAAAGTCTGTGCATGTGTAAAGTATGTACATTGTAAAGTGTATACATTGTAAAGTATATACATTGTACAATATAAGTGTGTACAGGAAACTAAAAACTTCCCCCTACAATGTACATATTGTGTACACACTAACACAGAATAGTTCTAATAGAAGAAAAGAGTGAATAGAAAAGTTGGGAACAATGGGGCGACAATCTGCGGGGGATTATTGGTAATGCTGGAGGTGGCTGGGGTAG